>NW_027176042.1:17561512-17824012 GCF_023055335.1 Clinocottus analis
CAGAGCTGGAGACATGTCATTGTCGTAAAAACGCCTACACACACACGCGCACACACACGCACGCACACACACACACACACACACACACAGACGTCACACTGACCTGCCCTGGTCGATGTAGTCGACAGCCAGCGTGCTCAGGCAGAAGATGAGGAGTACGGCGATGAACATGTGGTAGATGGTCCTGATGTGGTTGATCTCAAATAGTTCACTGATGAAGAGGAGGAGGGCTGTCATTAAATTAGTTTGATGTTATATTACTGTGAATTTTTTGCTGTAGTCATGTAAGAGCTTATTTAATATAGAATATACACAAACATGCTCATGGGAATATCTGAATGATCTGTATCGGTCCACAATGACATTCTGATTGTCAAACAAGTTGCAAAGCTCCTCTCTAACTTATCATGCATACAGCTGTACTTCTCAAACATATTCAGCTTTCTTTCTCTTATGATGATCATTGCTGTATGAAGTTTTTTTTAATCTGTTGTTGAATGACTGTAAAAAAACATCTGAATTACAATAAATAAGAATTTACAGTAAGAGTTCAATTTAATTATTGCAACTGAAAGCGTGATAAATAAAACAATATCTGGTCATGGTATATTGGAGAAGACTTGTCTTTCACACTTACTCCAACAGCGATGGACGGTCCATGAACACTTTGCCGTCGTCCATTCTCTGAAAACTAAAACAAATACAGGAACGCAGAGAGGATGAACATAACTCGCACATCAATGAGAAAAAATGTCCGCCAGTAAAAGTTGCCTCCTCCTCCTCCTCCTCCTCCTCCTCCTCCTCCTCCTCCTCCTCCTCCTCCTCCTCCTCCTCCTCCTTACCCGGATGAGAAACTTTTGGACGTCTTTCCGTTAACCGCTGGCTGTAATTGGGTAAACGGCTGGATGGACTCAGTGAGAGCTTCGTCAAGTAACTCACTGAGCTGATCCTGGACCTGCTTCAGGATTTTCACCTTCACCTTCTACAAGACACACGGGAGGAAGAGTTTATCGCCTTAAAGTTGAAACACAGCATCCCATATTATCTTTAATATAACAGTTATGCGGTATCCTGTTTACTCTGCACAATCTTAGCTTTTGCACTAGCTTTTTCAAGTTTATTTGATGTATTTATGGTTAATGCATTAGAACAGCAAAGTAAAAGAAACAGCACACTTGAGGGACTGTAAAGATCCTGGCTGGAGGTGGAGTTGTGGGTTACCTGTGCATGTTTCTGCCGCCGTTTTACATCTTCCTCTTGTAAATTATTATGGTCTCTAACTGCAGAGAGAAAAACATAACTTACATAAGATTAGCTGGCACAATATACTGTACATATTGCACCTGAATTAATAAATACAATTACTAGTTTAATTAATATACACACTTGCTATGTGGTTTAATGCATGCTTGTGTATGTTTTTTTTCTGCTACCTTTGTGTATCTTGATATTTTATCTCTAAATGTAAAGCGATTTGAATTTACATGTAACACAATGTGCTATATTGGTCAAATTCCCATTGCCATTAGAAGCAAAATGATGGATTATTTCACGATTTTATTCCAAAATATATAGTTTTCCTTGCTACCACCTTCCACAAACAAATACGGCATGTATTAACAATAAAATGTGTCTCTAAGTAATTACAACAATAATGCAAAAAAAGGAGAAAAAAACCTAGATAAACCAGATATGCAATGATTTTCTCAATAAAACCCAATAAAACAAATAAACACTATTTTCTATACATAGATGAGTGTGAAAATATAGTATTGGCCATACCATGACCAGGGGTCTCATCTGACTGACGGGTCTTGATGTTTCGGCGCGAAAGTCCGTTAGGTGGCTCTGCAGTCGTCATGGCGACCGAAGGACCACGCCTCAACACTTGTTTCTGGGATCAGGTGGATAATCCTGTGCATATACAAGTCAAGCCGTAGGTTAGTCTCACACACATTATCTTTCTTCCCTGCTGTTAAGTGATGACAATCAAATACCGTGTAATGACACATTGACTGTCTCAATGCTATTGAGGACTGGACGGCAGTCAATCGCTTGTAAATGATAATAAGACAAAGTTCTGGTTATGGCGCCTGATGATACGATCAAGCAGAGCATTGGTCCACTCTCCACCGCTGTCCATCTCAACCTGCGTAGTCTCTGACCAATCCTTGTCATTTGACCCTCATGTTAAGCAGCTGTCTAGAACTTGTTTCCTCCACCTATGAAATATGAGCAAACTGAGCTCTGTACTATCAACAGCTGAAGTGGAGATGATCATACGTGCTTTCATCTCTTCTCGTATTGACTTCTGTAATGCACTATTCTCCTCACTCAGTGAATCTGCAATTAACCGGTTCCAGGTAATCTAGAATACCGACGAGGACAAACAGACGGTCTCACATCACCTCCATTCTCAGGTCTCTTCACTGGCTCCCTGTAGAGTACAGGGTCCACTTTAAAATCCTCACTATACAGAGCACTGCACGGCGAGAGTCCTGCTTATGTGGCTGAATCACTTCGCCGTCGACTTGTTTACTACAGGGCATTGTATCGATGACCAGTGGGAAATGCGCAGAAGGTATACTGCTGTTAAAAAGCACCTTATTTGTTTAAAGTGTTTGCAAAATTTTGCGCGTACCAATGCGATTAAAATGTATAATCGTTGCCCAGCACTAATATACAGTATATATAAAACCCAACAAAACCAGATAATCAATTCATGTTGTTTTCAAATCACAGTCTCGTGCTCTCTTTCAATCAATTGCACATTGAAACCATCGCATCAAATCAACGTGGTTGCATCTTGTATCAAATTAATCTTAAAGCTTGATTACAGAAGGCCACATGATGCCACGCGACGTAATAAGACATGTTGAGGCGATTGCATCCATCCAGATGAACTATGCCCTGGAAACAAATGTACAAAAAATGCTATTTCCACTTTTGTTTTCTTTTTTTTTTTAAACCTGACATTACATATGTTCTCCAATCCCCATAGGACCAACAAATAGATTTAGCAAACGCAAACCTGGCAGAAATAATTAGACGCATATCACAACGTTCAAACGTTCAATCCCTGGAGGGCAGGGCAGTAAGTTATTCACTGTGAATTTACCCTTTATCGAGGCTCGTCGATGTGAAGTCGAGAATATTAATCTATAAATTGAGAGATTAAATGAGGTCACTGGCCCGTTGCTGGTCGGTTGCCTCATGCAAAAAAAAAAAAAAAACACATTAATATTCCTGATGAGCCTCAGTCCCGAAGAGGTGAGCTTTCTCATGTGAATCCTAAACTGAAAATGTCCCTGACCTGAATGCAGAAACTAACAGGGCCAAAGGTTCTTGAACCGTATTTACCCTACACGGCTTTTGTATAGCGAGAGTCACTTGAGCTCAAGCTAAACAATGTAAACAAATGATAAAGCTGGTCTACCTGTCCCCATGGAAGTTCACACACGTTAGATAAGATACACATGAGGACTGACGCAGAAGTAAACGACACAGAGTGACCTCATTTCATAATCCAAGCTGTTTGATCATACTCCGGAGAAATAGCTCTCCACAGCAGATAAGCTCTCCACACATACACAGATTATACATGATGTGGATGCAGATGATGAGAAAGAGATGAAGATAAACATGTTTTTGAGGAGATCAGACTTAATGCCATAATTATACATGTTAGGGGTGAGGGATCTTGCTTAAGAAATCAGACTTATTCACTGGCTTGTCCTCTTTTCCTCTTTCTCATTTGCTCAGTTTCCTCTCATTTGTCAATAATGAATGACTGACTTTATCATTAAATACAAGTTTGGATTTACACATGCTTGCTGTTTGTGATGATAATTAATGAACGAATGAATCCACTGATTCCAAATAATAATTCCGCCAGATTGCCCTTTTCAATAATATTATTAAATCAATCTCATTGGACATTTTAGAAAAACATGGTGTCATCACCCACATGAAACTGGATCTGAGGTTATGGCTCAACTCCACTGGCAGATGAAAGGGCAAGGACATCCAGAGGGAGAGAAAGTGGAGGACGAGTGTGGTAATAGCTAGCATTATTGATATGGTAGCTTCAGGGAGTCTTCAAACCGGTTATGTTCTCACTGATGATGATTGACTTCTCTGTATTACTTCCATAATTAGTGTCTCCACAAACCACAGTTACATTAAGCTTGATGATGATGACTATCATCACTATTTCAGAGGGATTTCCATCTGTAAGATGATCATAGAAAAGACTATTTATTGATGTTATGCTAGTCAAATGTCAGAGCCACATCGAAGTATTGATTGAGTCATCTTGAGCTCAGCTGAGGATCGGCTGAGAAGCACATTCTCAAGGTTTGTTCAAAAAAGGAATATATCTAATTTCAAACACAAACTTTTAAAATCGCTCCCTGGAGTTTTACGTGTAGTTTGGTGGTGTATAATCTCTGAATGTAATTAACTGTAAAAGTAATGCTTTTGCATTATTGTATATTGTTTACAAACAGTTGATTTATTAATAACGTCCCTCACTAAAAACCTTGTCATGATCTTTTTTTCTTTAAATGCTGATGGAAGAATTCACAGAACAAACAGCAACTAAACGACTCAGAATTTCCAGCAGTCACTGAGTTCTCACTATTCTGTATTTTGTCATTAAAAAAACACCGTCTACAAAATTGTAAATGAAAGAAACGGTGAAATGAAAACCCTGAGAGTGACAGACGTCGGATTCATAAGTCATGAAGACATCCACAAGAAACATTTGTCATCGTGTCAGATTTGTACTCACACAGACTTCCAGCCTCGACGCTCAGTCAGCGGTCCACTGGCTGAGACGCAACGTTTCAATTGATGATCCCTGCTGAGAGAGCGTGTTTTTAAGGACGTCTGTGTCACAGTTCTTGGAATCCGGGTCCTCTCCTTTCCTCTGCTGCTATTTTGCACTTTGCCCCTTCTGGCTCCTGGCCCAGGGCAAGTCAGGTCCACCTTCTCCTCTACTTCAAATATGAGGTCATGCAGTACAGTGGTGGAGTTTGTTCTGATGTTTCGTCCATTCATTGAAAATGACTTATTGCAAAATGTATTCAGAGCATTATTCAAGTTTGTTTTCCTGTAGAAAACCTTTGACCTTAGTCGGAGAACCTTTGCAGACGTATTCAGCGATGGCAAATAGAAAGTGCAGAACTACTGAAGAAATGTGAAGGCAAAAACATTGAATGTTTTGACGAAGCGCTTGAAAATAAGAATCTTTCTTGCTTCTCTTAGACATTTGACATTCCCTCTGCAGAAAGTGCAGAGTTTGACACTAGAAAACTAATTAATCTGCTGAGAGGGAAACATTTTCTGGATTATCCAATGTGGAAGAAGGAAAAGATTTCATTGTAAGAATGTTTAACACACATTAATATTTGAATTTGAGTATTTTTATTCCGTATATCAGATGTGCAGACGGGTTTTTTAAAGTCAACACTGATAAACCAGAGTGTTCTTTTACGTCAAACAAAGATTGTTTGTTCTTAGTAGTTGAACCCAAACAAATAGGCTGTAGATGTTTGTTCATGTTCTGTTTAACTTGGACAGTGTCTGGAACAAACTAAAAATAGTTTTTCCAAATCACAGTTCCCAAAGATTTCAAACATCATTTCTGTTGAAAGTATTACTTCTTTACAACAAGTGGTGTGTTCAAATGAACAGCTGGTTAACTTATGAGCATCTTACATGCACACAAGAATGAAAATGATCAGTTTAGTGAGAGGGTGGGCTCAAACATAAAATACATCATTATAGCAACTTAAATCTTAGTCACTTGAACAAATACTGTATCCAATTATAGACCAATTATGTGACCGATTTATGAAATCAAAACCATCATAAAAAGCAAAGTAACAAAGATAAACACATTCCCATATAAGTATGTCAGAGTGCAGAGCGACAATAAACATTAAGTGGTAAAAATACATACACTGTTATTTCTCTCAAAGGGCACCCATGAGAATATAACTTTCCAAAATGGTTAGTTACATTGAGGCAATTTCTTTTCTGAAATATATTTACATGTGCAAATTAGCCATTATGTTATGCTGAACTTTAGTTAATTTAGGAGGAATTTACTACACAAATAGAAGAACTATAGCAAAATAACCTAAATGGCCAATCTCAAAGAAGACATGTTATGGATGCAAAATAACGCAAAATCTCAAAATTAATAAATGTGTGATAATTTTTTTTTTTTTCATTACTGTAACTAAAGAATAAGAACAAGACAGTGTAATAATGATACGACATAGGATCATCTTTATTGAAAGGAGATAACAGGACTGTTTCTCAGCAGCTACAGAAGTACTGCATGCACTAAATCCCACGCTATAAACAAACCAACCAACGCACACGTGTACAAACAAACACACACATTTTGCATCTGTTTTTTTTTTTTACCATTCTTGTCATAGTTATATTTCTGCATATTTCGGCTACAGTTTCACATATGAATGACCTTGCCAGACTATCTTCAGTTTTAGGTACAATGACTGTCAGACAAACAGAACAATACGACTGAAAGTAAACTCTCAAACATTTAGAGCTCAGTCTCCAACCATTGGGCCTTTCAGAGGAATGTATGTTTTCTCTGTGGTTTTTATTCATTAACAGCAAAATTGATTAAAATAACAATGTCCGTTCACATTCAACGGAAGGTTTCTTTAGGTTATACGAACACACTCAACTTTTATGATAGTGTACAGTTTCTCAATGTCCTTTTTGACCCTTCGAAGAAAGTCAAACTTAACAGCTGCTGGAGACTCTCAGCGTGAAGTCTTGTGAAGAGGAACAAAGAGAGAAAGCGTAAAGAAAATAATGTGATGAAGTGCTTCATGCATGTCTGATTAGCCTCAATAAAAATAGAACATTACAGCCCACAATGTAACGTAACGTAAAAGTGTAGCATATCAACGGTATTAATAAAATGGTAACTACACGGGACAAATCGATGGAGGGAATTAAAGAGTAAAACATATTCAAATGTAGAGAACTTTATAATTATTAATATGGTATACATGTAATGTTCAATACAATGTTCAAAACATTATGATAAGATACTAAAGAACAGTAATGTAGTTTTTGAATCCACATGACAATCAAAACTGATGTTAAAGAAGAGCAGACACAGTTGTGAAGCTGTTCCCTCTTTTCAAGCGTGTGTGCGCTCCCGATGTATAAAGGCCTCACATCTGTTGGTCCACTGTCTCTATCAGTTAATTAAAGAAGTACTTTAAGTCTGATTTATCACTATCTCCCCTCCGTGAAACACAAAATGTGTAACTCTCTTATGTACTTCTTCCCTTGTGCTTCCCAGTACACCATTAGTACCACAAAATATCCACACTGTAGCGTTGCTGAGCGTTGCTGATTTTCTTAAAAGAATCACAGAGAAGTCAGAGTGAGAGACTCTGCTCAGAAGATACGGATATCTCCCAAAGCAAACACACACACACACACACACACACACACAGTCCGTCTATTGTCACCCTTGGCTCTCTCACCCTGACTGGCTGATCAGGTGTTCAATGGGAGAGTTTGAGGGCGCCGTGACTGTCGTCATGTGTGTGCAGGCAGTCAATCAACTTATCTGCTCAGATAAGTTCGAATGCACCCAAGGGACACGGTATACAAGTGATACCGCTGTAATTTGGGGTCAAAGGTCAAAAACCTCCTTGTCGGATGGAGCGAGCTGTGAGTCAGAGGAATAAGACAGGGCTACATCAGCTGATAACCTACAGTAACCTTTGGTTTATGTCTCTGTCGGAGCACATATAGACCTCTTTAGATGAATCAGGACAATCAGGGCTTTGGTTTCAATCTGAGGAGCTTCATGAAGAACCGGAGGATTACTCATTAATATTGGAACGGCAGCTGCACGGCTACAAGCATTTTCATTCAATGACAAAACGCTTCCAAAACATTCAAAGCAAACATCGAAACAAATTCTTCACATTCAGCAACTGCTATAAATTATAAATAGCTACATTAATTTATAGCAAACACAAATAAAACGTTAAAATAGAGCAAATGGTAAATACTGTATGTAGATATATATTTCTTTCAAACTAGAACTAGCAGTATAAAAATAGTTGCTACACAATTCTTTTTTTCCACTTTGCCATGCTTTTGGTTTTCATGACAATGACTGAACATCTCACAGACGATCCCTGACAGGCCGTTTTTTGTATGGATGACTTACAGTTTAAGAGTCTCTCTACTATGACAGAATCAGTCTTAAAAAAAAAACCTCAAATCAATTGTTTTTGACTCTCCTGGCAGCTCAGATGAAGCTGCCTTGCAGACTAGTTGTAACCAGTGCAGTGGGCCAACGGTCAGACATACAACAGAATATTTGCGTGAATTATGTTTCGATCAATTTCCTCACTTAGCACAATGGTGCCTCCTGTGCTTGGTGAGAACGTGGCATTAAATTAGTCATCCTGAAGCTCTGAAAATGACACGGCCTTCACCAAAAGTGTGATCTATAACTTGTCGGGCTATATATAGATATCAGGGTTAATTGGGTGACTATTTATCTAGTGTATGTATCTGAAAGACATCCTCAAAGGGTTCCAAAATACAAAACTGTTGAGTTAAAGACTTTACTGTATGCTATATATAAACTTAATTTTCTTAACTTTGTTTATTTTAAGAAATGGTTAAATGTGTGAAATTGTCTTGTGTCTAAGTTAAGGCTCGGCCGAGTTTCAACTGTGGCAGGTGTGCGTGTCTGTATTTTAGTTTAGTGTGTGTTCTGTGGGTGGATCAACCTGCGTGAAAAAACATTATGGACTATATTGTTACTATGACTACTGACACTGCTTTAAAAAAAAAATTGAAATAAGCCTGATAGCACTGCAGTATATTTTCAGACAGTCTCACTTACACGATCCTGCTGCTGTATAAACTCACTAGGACACCAAATGTGTATTAATGCACAGCTGAAAATGGTCCCCAATAAATTTACTGTTTACTCCTGTTTAAAAAAGAAAAGCCTTTTTTTTTTAAAGAAATTACAGAGCCTTTTGGTAAAAAAAAACAACTAAACAATATATCCAAGGCCTTTACTTCTTCAGTTTGCTTGGGTACCACAGGCAGGCTGGGGAAGTCGAAAAATACAGAGTTACCTTTTTATACCTTGTTATTTTTGGTATTCCATAAGATTTGTCCACAACAACAAACAGATAACAATAATGCCAGCCTCATCCTTTAAACACATTTTTTCTTGAAGACAACTGAATTCCCCATTTACATTGACTTTTATTTTAGACTGAAACATTTCATGGTAAAGTGGACTCACTCGCTCCCTCACTAGTATTTTATGTATCGAAGACCAACGTTAAAAATGAACATGCACAATCAAAACGTTAGGTGAGCTAAGTGATCTTGAGGTTCGCTGTTGAGTTATCAGATCCCTACGCCTGTTAAATAACAGCAATAGTAATCAAGACGTAGCTTATTGTTGATTGTACTGTTCCCTTTTTGTTTACCGACACCCTCACTGAGACAAACAGCACCCCCTAGTGGTTACCTTCAGCGCTGTACCTCCTCTTCCACACCATCATGGGGGAGAGTGTGCAGCAATAAGGTGTAAGCTGCCAAGTCAAACATTTGAGATGCAGTGCATGCCATGGATCTTACTGATACCAACACACACCCCACATCAGTGTAAAGGAAGGAGACGAGATTGAAGAGGAGCAAGCAGGGGAAGGAAAGGGGACACCGGAGAGATCGGGGTCTGTTTACAGCAGGTGAGGATAAGAGAGGAAGGAGAGGAGGCAGGGAGGACAGTGATCAGCTGCATGCAGATTTACAGAGGAGGCCTCAGGAAAAAACGTCTGCCTGGAAAGAGAGAGAGAGAGAGAGAGAGAGAGAGAGAGAGAGAGAGAGAGAGAGAGAGAGAGAGAGAGAGAGAGAGAGAGAGAGAGAGAGAGAGAGAGAGAGAGAGAGAGAGTAAAAGTAGCAGTCAGATACCTGTGTGAGTAACAGGGAGAACGAAAGAGCAAACAGTGAGTCATGGCAACATTGCCAGAAGGAACTTGTCTAGAATAATTGTATTTCTGGTGTCTTCACTAGGAGTTGTTTTGGGGAACTGCATGTCGTAGTCCGGAGACACATTCATACTTCATAGCATGCTAAAGTCACAAGTACTGTGCAAAACTAGTTCTGCAAATTAGGACGAAGGTTTCCAAATGAATTTGCTGTTGTCCCTTTGACAAGTGGTGCTGAATAATATTCACTTGAATACATGAAAAAGACTGAAATGTGTGACAGCTAAATTATTGGGATGAAGTAAAAGCCCAGATGCACTGACCTTTTAATTCCTCTTTCTCTTATATGTATTTCCAAGGGGAGTATTTTTTATAATATTCTGTAATCTGTGACCCTCGCTGGGACTCATGAGAGAGTGAGTTAAAAGAGCGTGTGGTGCTGATCCGAGACAGATGCCGTTTGTTTTGTATTTTTCTGCAAAGTGTCTCAGTGTACTCTGTGAGTTTTGGTATTTTTAGTGTTGGGCCCCGCAAAAGAAAACAAAGCTGTCCCTGGCAGCTGGCAGTGATCGCTGCACAGCACCTGAGGGCCGTAACCCAATAAACTCTAAAGTCATCGTGATGTTTCGTAAGACAAGGTCTGCACCCAAACTAATATACTTAAGAGTCTATTTAATATACCGAAGATAAATTACCTGCTAAATGTGTTTGGATTGGAAAAGGATTGGGAGCCACAAACTTCAGTTACATTTACTTGTGAGAATTGATGCTGCGATTTTTTTGTGTGGAAACGGTGCTTGTAAAACGCCTTCAGGATGCAGGAATTAAAATGATGTACACATGTGAATCTATATGCAATCACTGACATTTAATCCTGCCATTTGAGGCAAACCTTTCAAACAATTCATGTGTAGACGTTCAGTATTGAAGAGCATCTTTAAAAGCATATTTTTTTGAAAAAGCATACAAATTGTTGTCATTAGAATTGCAAGTTTACTCAATGTTACAAAAACCTTCAGGTGTATAGAAAATGTGGTTATTTGTTAATTTGAGACCTTACGTTCAATACAAATAGAAGTATTGAACAGATCAGGTGGATTTTTTAGACGTTCTGTCAAAACAATAATGGACAGATTCAGAGGAGTAAAGCTTTGACGGACTGCTCTTTGGCACATGATTCGTTAACCTGTGTTCTGTAACACACACACAAAAGCGTTGTTTTCCTGTGTTCTTACCTGCCCAGGACTATTAGCTGGCTGAGGCCTCAGGCTGCAGGCTGTAGAGTTTGGCCGGGTCCTGATTGTCACAGACGTCAGTTCTGGGCACAGAATTTACATTCAGACACGTGCTATCCAACGGACTATTATCAAAGGCGGCCGCAGAACCGTCACCAGCAGCAGCAGCAGCAGCAGCAGCGGGAGCGAGGACAGCGACAAGAGGGCAGCGATGGAGCAGAAAGACACAGCAGTGAGGGAAGCAAATCAGTAATCTTACAGTAATTGGTCTGTAAATACAGGGGAAACGGCGCATGCAAGGTGAGGTGGCAATGACAACCTTCAACCTCTTCTACGCCCATCATTTACTTTTATCAAACATGCTAGAGACGGTTGAAGTATGCCCTGTGATAGACTGGCGACTTGTCCAGGGTGAACCCTGCCTTCACCCAATGACAGCTGGGATCGGCTCCAGCGCTCCCGACCCTAAACAGGATAAGCGGTTAGGATAATGGATGGATGGATGCTAGCGTATTTCATTTATTCACCCGGCTCTATTTCTGACATTAATTCTGAATTTGACAGCTGATTATCTCCTATTTAAAGTAAATATTTCCGGACCTTCAGTTGAAGCCCATCATCAAAGAGTCCCAAATGACATACAAAATATTACACAAGTTACACGCTAGAGGTCAATTCTGCTCATGAATGACAACATGGAAGCCTGCAGTAAGACGACAACAAACATGGGGGGGGGGGGGGGGGAGTTGCATTCTTCAAAGAGAGGGCCGTAGTCTTACCTGTTGTCATTGATATCGGTGGTGTTTCCTGCGAACAGAGAGAGGTGCATAAGGAGGCAGGCAGGTGCACGTGAGAGGGTCGGTGGTGTGTAAATTAGGGAAGAAGTGTGTTCATCACAGACACAGATGGGTTTAATTGAAACATCCCAAAGCGATTGGAGATCGATGGCTTTAAAACAAGCAGCTGCTTATTGTGTTGGTTCTCAAACAAGAAGCCATCATACACAAATGACTGGATACTGTGTGTGTGTGTGTGTGTGTGTGTGTGTGTGTGTGTGTGTGTGTGTGTGTGTGTGTGTGTGTGTGTGTGTGTGTGTGTGTGTGTGTGTGTGTCAGTCGTTTTAAAAAGACAGATTGCTTCATACTGGTCTTTTGACTCAATCTGCTCAAAGAAGATGCAACAGAATGTTTTCTCAGTGGTGAAATAACATATGCAATGAAAAGTAAACATTAATTTCATGCTGTTTAAACCATTGAACAATGTGGTTGTTATTCTGGAGAGGATTTTATTTGCCTGACTGCTAGCGCTTGCTTGTCGGGAAAATGTAAACATGAGTAATTGTCCGGTGTTTGAACAAACCACCAATTCTCACTTTCATACATACGGACACGACTAATAATATCAAAGTCCTACAAATTTTAAATAAGGTCCTCCCACCAATAGAGCTTTAATACATTAAAGCACAACAGATCATAGTTATAATCTGTGGATTGTCATTTTAAAGGTGTTTTGATGGCAAGTGCAATATCAAAAGTCCTCCTCCTTGCAGCTACTGTAGAACTGCAACTCTATGTTGTTGGCTTTCCTTGAAACTACCTTGACACAAAATATTCACCTGGCTTTTTATATGACATAACACATTGATACCCAGATCAATCAAATCAAACTGTTTCAACAGTTGATCAATTTCCAAAAACAAGTCTGTGCATTTATTCATTGTTATTCATGAAAGAAAGCTTACTTAATTTATGTGCTTCAACTTGATGAGCTTGCTATAATCAAGGAGCCTTGCATGACTGGATTATAAGGCTGCTCAATTTAATCTCTTTGAAAAAGGTATGGCGGCTAATGAAAAGCTTATCCTAACAGGAACTGCCAAGGCGACACCTCAATAGATATTTGAGTTATATGTCTAGCAGAGCTTTTTGGCTTTAAGTTTTAAACTTTCCCATAAGCTCTTATTGAAATGCAGAACACCGAGTAGAATCATATCTCAGAGGGAAAATTACGAGTGAGGGACCAGAAGAAAATGTCCCTGCAAGTTTGACTTCATAATACACAGAATCACAAACACATCCTTTCCATAAAAAACGCCATTTGTGCACTTTGGGTAAGAATACTAAATCAAATTCAATTCAATTCAATTAAATGAAAACATAATAAAATAAATGTAAAGAAGTTGGACACTTTTTTATATATCTTATGAGACGAGTCAAAGCATCTGAACAGCTGTGTGTATGTGAGTATTTTTATGCCAAAAAGAGACAAATGTCCCGTGTTTTCTCAGCATGTTCTTGTTGGCAGCGATAAAAACCCTCTAAAACGGCATTATGGGAAGCAATAACTAACACAAGCTTAATTCAATTCTTGAAGGGCTCTCCAGATAACATCTCTAATAACTGTACCATCACAGCAGATTGATATATATTGGCTCTGACCCAGTTTGCAGCTTTTATTGATATTTCTGGAGAATCAAGAAGGCTCGGTGTTGTTACACAACTCTACAACGGCCATCACTGGGTCAGAGGCTGAGGTGGGCACTCAGCCTGTCTGGCTGGTTATCTGTCTGGCTGAGTAATGACACAGCAAGCCTAATCTATCTCCTCAAGAGTCGTCTGCTTCTGATGAGAGCAGACACACACACACACACACACACACACAAACATGGAGGTGCAGAAAAGCCTCAGGAGGCAGCAGCAGTATCCTCCTATCCTTAGTGAATTCCTGAAAATGATTGGACATTTTATCCAAAGACAGTTAACCTTTTCCTCGCACACCAACGGATTGCAGTTTAGATGCCGACTATGAGCCCATTACAAGAAGATGAAAGAAAGAGAAAAAAAAGACACACAACGCGCTGAATTGTTATCATGGCAGCAAGGCAATTACTGTAAACAGCCACCACTTTATATGAGTATAACACAACAGTCAAACAAAAAGGCTGGTGTGATTGCATAATGGCAACCACTAAAAAAATAACATCTCATTATTTTAAATGCCATCATCTGAACGGGGCTCACCATTCTCTGAATCGAGCAGCTCCGCGGTGCTCTTGTCTGCTCGGCTCGGTTCAGCTCGAAGCCTAAAAAAGAAGCAAGAGGCATTCATGTAAATGTACCAGTGGGATTCATGAATCAAAATATTGATCTTTAGATAAAGATATTAATAAAAAACGTGAATTATAAGTGTACCAAAGTGGTCACTCAGCCACTAAATGAAATCATTGTCAAAACTGGAACAAGGACACACCAAACTGTAAAAAGCTGCAATGTAAAAAGCTTGAAAAACGTTTGACAAAATAATTCTTACTCCACTTTCTACTGGAGCTGTTTCTGGAGCGTTCACTGCGTTTTACAGTCCAACGGATTGTTGTTATGACAACTGCACTTGTACACACTTCTGGACAAAACTAGTTGGTGGACTTTAAGGTTAGTAGTCCAAACTGTAATGTACAAGGATTGTGTTTTACTCACACGTTGTCCTGAACGTCGTTGTCTTGTGAATCCTTGTTTTGGGAGTCAAGGTGTTTGGTGGGGCTGTTCTGGTTGGAGTCGGCCTCGGGTGACCCGGGCTCGCCCTCTGGTGCTGCAGGAGCAGCAGGAGCAGCAGGAGCAGCAGGAGCAGCAGGAGCAGCAGGAGCAGCAGGAGCGGCTGCTTGGTGGTTGTTGATGTTGTGGGAATCAGCTTTGCTGAAGGCAACGGGGTGATCGCTGTGGCCTCGGACGAAGAAGGGGTTGGTGGGAGAGCTCGGTGGGTAGTGGCCGGCACGCACAGGCTTGGCTGTTAGCGATGAAACAGAATGGATTTATTGACCAAGCCATTCGTCCAGAAAAGACAAAAACATCATATTTATCGGTAGACTGCCCACAAGGGATACTGCTACACAGTTGTCTGTCGCACAAAATAATACATTTAAATGTGACTGATGTACTGGGGATATGTCAAAGTGAACCTTTTAAAACATTTTCATTTTGCTGCTACAGCATATAAATATTTGTTCTGTGTTTTTTTTTGGTTTAGTCTCCTCCATTGATTTGACAGAATCGCGTTCTGGTATCCAGATGGAGAACTTTCCATACAGCCAATCAAACCTTGCATAAAGCAGTAACGTCACCTTTCTATCAACCAACTACACAACACAAGTCTGATCAAACTCATCACATGAACACAGTCTTGTCCTACACCACTGAAGACCTCCTGTCAGCGCATGACACGCAGACTGCAGCACAAAGTTTGTGTACTTTGTCTTTCGCTCACTGCGGTATAACAGCGTCACTCTGGCAGCCTGCCAGCTGCTGTCAATCAAACCCGACACACCTCACCAGCTGAGAGGAAAGAAGCATTTCTATTTCCCCAAAGACTTTTAGTCTTCCTTTGAATAATGAATGAAACCTCTTAACGATACATAAAAAACACTTTTTTTTCAAAAAGAAATGGCAGAATGTAATATAATTTATTCCCAGTTGCTTTAGTATAATCCTCAAATAGAAATCCTTTTTCTAAAAACACTCAAATCAATAGCTAATTTCTCTTACAGTCGTCTCTCAATTATTTTGCACAGAATTTAAACGTATGAGTGCTATTGGGTGGAGTAAGTCTTCGTGATTAAAATGGATTACATTGCTTTTTAAATAAATTATATTTCTGTCAGAAGAGCTCGCTGCGTATATTCTTATACAAAAATATTCCAACCAACCATCATGCAAAAATGTTAACATATAACCCTTATGTATTATTATACATATTGTCACAATTTATAGAAAAACTCATGACGCATGTTGTTGGATTCAGTTATCACACATCTGAATGTGTTTCACAGTGGTCTCTCTCTGGTACTTCCTGTTTCTGAATATAGAACAAGACTGGTGCAGAAAACTCCTCTCACATCTCACTCATGCATGAGGAGGTGAATATGTGGTGTTCTGGTTGAGGGGAAGGAAGGAGATGACAGATGCTGCAAATCCAACAATGAATGTTGCCCGTGGTGAAAATCACACAGCGGAGACATGAAAGGGCCGAAAGATTCTTTTCAAGGTGTCGTACAAAGACAAAGAATAAGATGAAGTGCTGCAGCCAGAGTGTTGACATGTGCAACCTCAGCAGTACGTCGGTGGAGAGGTTTGACATCTTACATTGTTTGATTTCTAAAATAGTTTCTATCGTAATTTAAATGAATCATACCAGTTTATTGAGCCATGTATCTCCATTCTACTTTTTTGTTTTTCATTTAACGTTACTGTTAGAATAACATTCATAAAAGACAAACTGTAATTTGACTCTTTGTAAACTATAACAGAAGGAATTGCGGACATGAAAACAGTTGCGTGTGATTTGATTGTAGACTCAATTAGATTAGATTACATTTAATATGATTGTGGATTTAATTGGATTTGGATTCAGCGTGATTGCACAGACCCTAAACTACGGAGAAATGGAAATGCAGTTGTGAGAATTATAAGAAAGTGATTAATGTCCTCGACAGGAATGTAATCGTAACTCTGGAATATTAGATGTTAATACCCACGGATCAAATGTTAAAGGCTGGATTCAATGGATCCCTACCTACCAGCAGATTAGAGGAGACTTTTATCAGATTGCATAGCTTTTACTGAAATAACAAACGCAACAACATGTAATGTATGTCGATTGCTGCTGATGGCCGTTGATGAATCTGTGAATGAGGTGCGTGTGTTACCTATCTGTGCAGCATGGGTCCGTCGGAAGGGATTGCGAGTCCTCATCACATCTTTGATACGCTCCACCTCTTGCTGGTAGTGATGGCGGTCCTTCATGGCGCCTTCCTTCGCCTCCTTCAGCGCACCCTCCAGTGCCTTGACTCTCTCTGCTGTAGACCGAAGACGTTTCTCCAGTTTTGGAAGCTCACAGCGAAGATCTGCATTGTCACGTACCAGCTGTTACACACACGCACACGCACACACAAACACAGCAACATATACAGTAAGCCCAGGGATAAACTGTACATCTCAGTATACCTTTAAATGAAAAAAAGATTAAAATTATATATAAAATCGGTAATGTTTTCTCTAAAAATAATCTAAATAAACTAAAATGGATGTATGAAGAACTTGTGTTGCTTAAACTTTGCGCTTTTTGATTAAGAATGTGTTTTTCCTCTTTTCTGATATCATTTGTTGAACGCCTTCCATCCTCCTGTTTTTCGATGTGAGGGATCCAACCTGTCGTGCCGAGAACTCTGCTTTAAAGGCTCGAGGCCGGTATGGCCAGTGAGTAGAGTAACACAACAATGGAAGTAGCAAAGCGACCAGAAGCCTTGAACCGAAACGTTGTTGACAGTTAAAGCCAAATAGGTGCAGCGGGGTGAGACAGAGGATTGTCCAAGTGTGACCTGATGGGAAATTGTCTGTGACAAAGACGAGGCTGCCGTTTAGTTAAATATTGACTTACTCAAATTTAAGGCTAGCTCACCGGAAAAACTTTATTCTAGACATTTGGGTTTGACTGCAGCCACTGGGGCGCTCCTGTCAATGTTCCTGTTGCACATGACGGGAACGCCCACACAAGTTATTAGTTTAAGTAGAAGAGGAGCACCTCCACCCACAGGACAGTTTGGAAAATAATGTACGTCTCTACCCTCCGACGCCATTAAAGAGCAGAGCTATTAGGGGTGATAATATTCTTCAGTCAGTCAACGGAAAAAAAGAGTAAAAAGTAGGATATGCTTTAACCCTTCAGGGTCTTAGGCCTTTTTCTCGATTTTACATAATTTCTTAAATTCACCTTTTAAAGGTAAATTTTAATCTAAAATTGCTGAACAATTTCAGCTCTCTGTATAATGATGCACCTATGTAATAAGGAAAAAGTGTAAAGAGAAGATATGACTCTAAAGCTGAAAAAATGTAATCTTGATTTCGGAAATTGTGAAAACATAACTTTACTCATGTGGATGAACTGTTTTGGAAGCAAAATCATGTTATTTGTTCAAATTGCTGCTCACAGCAGTGAGGAAAGAAAATGGGGGGGAAAAAAGCATTGACCGAGCACCTTAAACACAGCTACGTGATCGTGCAAAGTAATCCCCATCCTGCAGGGATACTGAGTACAAGACCAGCGGGTGGAGCAAAAAGTTATCTAACAGGCCAAGGATTCAGGAGTTCAATAGACCCACAGGAGGTTTGGCGGTACTAGTTTATTGTTTGGTGGTGAGTCAAAGTTTCTAAATGGAAGAGAAAAAGAAGAAAAAAAATGGAGGCAAGATTTCTACAGGAGGGAAAGTGATGAGCGAGTTGTGAGTATGTTCAGATGGATAGACAGGCGAACATTACAGGGGCAGAGAAACTCAGCCAAAGCTCCAGCACAGTCTCCGCTGCCTGTCTTTGGGAGTCTTATCACTTTCCACTGGGAATTTTCTCTGATTTATGACCATGACTTTCATCTTCTGTTCCCACAGTATCAGCAGGTGGTGGATGGGATTCCCAGCAGCCACTTTAGGATTGGTTTTCTGCCTGGCACTGCTGCAGTGCAGCTCTCAACAATCTGCCAGCAGGAATAGATGTGCCAATCTGCGCAACATTTTGCACATAAACACTCCACTCCATAAACAGTCCACTGCTGTAGTTCATTTAGTAATATTAAAGAAAGATGAGAAGTGTGTGTGGGTTTATGTCGCATCATTTTGGGCACAAGAGAGTTGAGAGTTTGTGCGTATCAGGTAGAGATGTGAAGAGAAAGACTGAGCGTGTTTGTGTGCACCTGTATGATTAATTCACTTGTGTTTATCGAATCTAAGTAACTACTTTATGCTGGATGGCTTCATTTTCCCAAAGGCAGCGTGGTTTAACACCCCCTGCTTTGTTTTCAAGGAGACTTTCAGTGAGTAAAATGATTGATGGTGCTTGCACTATTTTTGCCCAGAGGGGATGACAAACATCATTAACTGCTCTGTATTTTAATTTGGCTGGTTCATATTGTCCTTCGCTTATATTCTATCCAAGAAGGTGTTTCTTGTTCACAGCTGTGTCACGGCACATTCAAAATCAAACTTACAGGCTGAGGAAAAATGTCTAATTTTTTGAAGAACACGTGGACGGGTAAAAATGTAATCAGTATTACATTATTATCCTTCACGATGATTTATCGATTTAAATCTGCTGTTCATTGTTACCTGTTTGTGAACTTTTGTAAGCTGGTCGAGGTTGTTTTCAAGAAAGGAAATCTTCTGTTTCTGGGTGATGTAACCTCCACTGTCATCAAGCTCCATCTGTGCGCTCTGTTCACAGAAACGGTACAGATCTTTTAGCGTTGAAAAAACAACTCCATAGCAAATACTATAGTTCCCCAAAAAAAAATCAGTTTATGTGAATCCACATGAACTCAAGCTTAAATATTAAAGCCTGTTATGTATTTAAGTTGGGTCTGGCTTACTTTTCTAACTCGAGTCGTGAGGTCTTGAACAAAAAGCCTGCGAAGGTTGTGCAGGGTGTAGAGTTCTCGAGCCTTCAGCACAAAGGGAGAAAGGAAATAGTGCAGTCAAAGCAGTTAAGAGTATTTAGTGGCTCAGTGGCCTTTGAGGAGCCAAGTGAATCGTGACAGTAAATAATGACTTACAACAGTCTCCTCCAGGCCTTTGAGGTCCCTCTTTGACTGCTCATGTCGCTCATGGAGAAATCTATGGTCAGACAGATAGATAGTAAACGCTTTAACACTTTCTATGATGCCAATGTCTATAATGCATTATAAAACATAGGAACATCATGGGAACATTGTCAAATGTATTTGTACTTATAACTCATCTTAAAACCATATTTAAATGCATTATAATATTCTAGTGTATTACACCTTTGGGAATTATAATACACTATGACCCCTGCAAAAAAGAGACAGTTGAGACTGTTATGAAGCATTACGATACTTGACCTTATAAGTCATTATAAAATGATGTATAATATGTTAGCTGTTTATAATGCATTTCAGACATAGGTATAGAAAGTGTTTTAGAAGATTCAAAATGAACTTCTCTTTACCTCAAATGAGTACTACTTTCTTATAAGAATATTTCATGAATAAAGAACAAACACAATTATAGACTGTCTGCTTCACTCGTGGGCTGTTGCCCATCTGCCATCATCTGATGCAATATGCTGCAAAGGTCAGTGCAGAAAAAGGCCTATTAGCCACCAGCTGCTACCTTATCCCTAGCTCAACTCCATAATGGAGATGCAAAGACGTTTACATAGAAAGACAGAAACCAAGACAGACAGAGGCAAAGAGAGGATTAAAGGGGTAAGCATCCGGATATTTTTAACCATAAACCTGTTGACTGTATAACGCCGCAGGGAGAGACGTATACTGAAAATAGAATGACAGAGCTGCAGAGTAAGAGGAAAACAAACGGACTCAGGGAACACAAATGACGATGTGAATCAAAAGAGGCAGCTCGTCCCGGGGCCTCCATATGGGGAAGTGTTTGAAAGCTGGCCAGGACAGTAAAGCAGAGACTCACGTCAGATCCTCCAGCTGCCGGCTCTTGTGATGCTCTTGGCTCCTGAGATGTTCAAAGTCGCAGTGCAGTTGCTCCAACTCCAGCTGCTGCTTCTGGTTACAACTGTAAAGGTGAAAAGAGCTCACTTAGTTCAATGGAAAGTTTCAAAATATACTAGAAGAAAGTTTAAGACGTTAGCATGTGCGTGCACACCTATACATGCCACTGCATGTTCTATCAATTTTAACCATTTTTGATTTTACCCTTCTTTTCTGATGCTTGACTCTCAGAAGAACATTTATTGTACACCAGCTTTTCCGGCTCTGCTTCAAAGATCTTAAGGGTCACACTGCTCCCCGCTACAGATGATTTCTGCCCCACTCCACTGACCCACAGACATCCCTCCATCCATCCATTTCAAAGCTGCTTATCCAAATCAGGCCATGCTAGCAGGACAAGGAGAGTAGCCACAAATGTATTTTCATTCAGAAATTGTCTGCAGCTGCTCCGTAGGTGTTATTAGACACTCCTTGGTTAGGTGGGAAACATACTTTGGTTCCTTAAGAAGAGGCTCGGCCCTGCAGGCTGCTCCTTTACGGTCATGCCTGCTACCGAGCATCTTCACAAGGAGGCACTTGAAAGGGCATTTTTTTCAAGGAGCCCACACAAGCCTAGTGGCTCCTCACATTGTGGTTCTGCAGCAGCTTGACTCTAAAGTCTCCACAAGCTGCAGTTTCCTAATGTGACCACCCACACATATTGAATTCAGTCCCTCTTGCAGCCTGGGTGGGGCTTAGAGAAGGAGAGCCTTTTGAGAACTCAACTACTGAGACCTTGTATCCCAAATGTTGGCATTTTCACACTGCTTACAGGGGTAGAATTGAATTTCAGATTTGATGCCACAGACAGCTCACAGAGTGGGTAAGCTGTCTGCGTCTGGAACCATATACAAACTGCATTATATTGAGCCAAACAGTCGGGTCCCAAAGATAAAAGTAAAAATACCTATTTATGCCTGAAATGTAATGCTAAAGTGGATCCCTAATTGAGAAAGCATGCTTCAGTATATCAGAGAAGTTGAAGAATCACGTAGCACTGACTCAGTTAAGTCATCGATGATCTCCTGCTTCTCATTGATCTCGTCTCGCAGGAGCCCAAGCTGTTTGCTGTGCGACACCCGGTGTGACTCCATCTGGTGCTCCAGAGCTCTCTGAGGTACAAGCAACAAGAGTGCGTGAGAGACAGACATGTAGAGGTGGGAGCCAATGGAAATCTCAATACCTAAATGAGAGAGGGGATCGAATTACACACACCAAGCCACATGGGCAATTTACACACACACACACACACACACACTCGGTTGTGTCACACACTGCCACTGAGTTTGAAGCGTAGACCGAAGATGGACGACGCGTCCCCACTTCATTCCATTGTACAGAGGTGAAGCCAAAATATTCCACATGAGTCTGCAGTAGTAAGTGGGGGGTTGGAGCCGTGGTATCGAGGCCCCGCCCACACATCCACTCAAAGCAACCGCAAGCCGAGCAAGGCCACAGCTTGTGAGCGAGAGGGAATCACACCTATAGAATCAAAAAACTATTTAAAGTCAAACTAGTTTGACAAATTTGCACTTGAACACACATCAGCATGATAGGAACTACATAAAATAAAATGACTAATAATTATTGAATTAATTTAGTTTTGCCCTTCGTGCCATCCACTTACATGGAGGGGCGGGATTTATGACCTGTGCTGCAGCCACCAGGAGTCGGTTAAGATGTTTCGGCTTCACTTTTTGAGAGCGGTCACGTCGTCTATCTTTATATAGAGTGTATGGTATGAAGTGAGACAAAGCTATGAAAGTGGTGTGCCACACAAACACACACACTGAAATGCATAAATAAACTTATGAACATGTGCACAAATACACAGGCAGATAATTCCAAACAACAAACAGATGTATTCAGCAGCTGAAAACTGCATGTGTTGCATGACGCAATCTCTAATTTTTCCAGATTATATTGTGCTCACATGGTGCATTTTCCTAAACAAAGTTGTGTTTAATTAAAACACCTACGTACAGAAAACCATAAGGCCTAGTAGTCAGAAAGAACACGAAATAAAATGATTTCCCAAATTCTTACACTATTTATTAAAAAAAGAAACAAAAATGGATCAATTCATGAGACATTCATGATCTGATGTACAAGCATAGACACAGTATGCGCACTGCGCACACATGAATGCGTACTCATGGAGGCAGACGAACGCATCACATCTGCAGTTAGCGGAGAGCTGAGGCGCTGTGAGAAAAGGTCATTACACCTTGTTGTCCTCACTGTAGTCATGGTTACCTTTATATCACAGGAATCCTGGGCAGACGATTGATTCTCCCCGCTGGTCACCTTTGCCATTGTCTCTGCAACAAAACACACACACACATTTAAGAGCAACCAAGACAGAGAAATAGAAAAGAGAAAGCAGGCAGATGAAAGACAGTGATGAAGATGAACAAGGTGACAGTCGCCTGACTTCAGCGCCGCAGTACCGCTGCTTCATGTCGACAGCAAGGTCAGCGTGATCCAAGTCATGTGTAATGACGGGTGTAATGATATATATTATAGAAAGAGACATGTGGTGGTACACTGATCGGATGCTAACTCATCGGGCTGCGTGATCAACATGACCTGCAGCTCTTTGTGTTTATCTACTTCTGTCGTGACTCAAAGACCTCGTGGCTCAAGCGTTGATTAGGGCCAGAATCGATTCACCTGCCCTTAAATCCACCGAGCAACTCCTTTGGAATAATGACTTACATTGCCTTTGGGCTGATTTGTAAATTGCATCAGTGTGGGGATATTTGCAGTCGGATGGATTTCGCACAAATTCCAAATGTACGATTAATCTATTCGAGCTGGTGCTATGAAAGGTTTTTGGAGCTGAAGCGGTTCATCAGTGTTTACCCTTGCTTTTTCTTGACAGGACAAAAAGGCTCCTGGCACCGACCACAACTCTCCACTGATGCCAGTACAATTAATGTAATCATCACTTCCTCAAAGTGCCGGTTCGGTGGAGCCCAAACGCAGTGACACATCTGCTGTTTTTTATGTTTCACTTTGTCTAGACATGATTTTGTGTCTTCAAAACATGACAGTTTTCTTTGACTTTGGCATCTCAAGTTAGCAATTAAGTGAGATTAACGATGTAGCGCAGTATACATATTGTCCTTCATTGTGCAGTGGGCAAGAAGCACCTCATTATTTATCACTTCAATCCCTTTCGAACCGTGTCATCTTAAAAACCTGTGCTTCTACGGGATACATGTAAACCTGCAGTGTTTTGGGATTTATTGAACAATTTTGAACAGTTTAGAGTAGATTTGCACCTTGAACCTTGAACTGTGTCTGATTTATCAACCACAAATCTGTTGTTTTGCTTGTCTGACCATATTCGTATTTTCCTACTTCATCTTAAACATTTCTTGGTTTGTTATTTCGATCACGTAGATAAAACATCTCAACCTGAGCCTGGAGGCAAAGACATTTATATTACAGCTCGTACAAGGTACATATATTTTATATGTGCTGCATCGACTGTTTATTCAATATTGATCTTTAAACCCCAGATTTGGCTAGATTGTTAGATTCCACCTCAAACACTTGGCTCATGTACTCTTACAAATAGGCTGCTTCCCCAACCAGACTGTGTATTTTAACATCTCTAAATATTTCAGTACTCCTACTCTTGTACAGTACATCAATTGCCACTTTAGTAACACTAGCAACACGGCTACGTAGATTGCAGAGTCGGTTATTTAATCCAGCACTTTGGTCAAGAATAAAATATCTAAATATTGGTTGGATTGCCATTAAATTAGTGCACACATTCATTTCCCCTTAGAGTTAATACTAATCCCTTTCCTTTTGAACTAGCTTCATTATCAGGTTAACATTATAATTTGTACAGTTTTTTCGTTTGAGAACAAATAATCTGCAAAAACCAACAGTGTAACCAATACCATCTGGTGTAAAATAATTTGTGGTTAGTGCTCATCAGTAAATGTTAGCATACTAACAGATTAAGCTAGGATGGTGAACATGGTTTGCCTGCTAAACATAAGCATGTTAGCACTGTCATTGTAGGCATGTTAGCATGTTTAAATTAGCGGTCAGCTCAAAGCACTTCTGTGCTAAATTAAAACCTAAAATGGCTGGAGGCCTTTAGCCTTGTTGGTTGACTCGAGAAGGCTACTGTTGTACTTAAATTATTATAGTTTTTTTTTGTTTCACTATAATAATATGTAACATTAGTCTACCTCGAGCTTGGAGTTTGGCCAGCTCCTCGGTCAGAGAGTCGTAGCTGTCCTCCAGCTTCCTCTTCTTCAGCTCCACATTCTGCATGTAGTCCGTTACAGAGCGGATCTTTGCCTCGTGCTGAAAGTCAGAGGACATCGTCTCCTTATACTGATGAGCAAAGGACCTCGCTTATTTAGGATGAAATTGACTTTTTACTCACTGTGAAATGGTTATAATCTATATTTAATATATGCTGTATGGCCTATATTATCTATTGAGGAATTTAACTTAACTGTGAAACGCTTTATAATTGAAAACACTGAGAGCGTGGTATCACACTATAATATAGAATATATCATGTACCTTAATATTTGACTATTTTTCACATAGGTCTGGTGTATTATTTTTTTAAGCTATTCATTACTGCCGTGGAGGCAGATGACCTGTGATATTTACCTGTGACAGCCAACATGAACACATTTGGCAGGTGTTAATTTCATCCTCAGCTAATAATAGTTAATCTCAGAACATGATGCATTCAAGCAGCCACACAAAACATGCAATCCTTTAGAAAATCAGGACAGTTTGTACACTGAAAGCTTCTAATGTGTCGTTGCCACCAACAGTTGAGAGACATTTCGAGCACACTGCTTGTCATCATAGTGATTAATTTCAAACAAAGGCCCACGTAAGTATTTGTGATGTTAATTAGTCTGATGATGAATGGAAATGTCAATCTCTCATCTGTGATTAGAATAAATATGTTCCACTGGGAGGTTTCAGTGTATATTAATCATATTTTTCCACATCAACACTAACATGTCCTGCAAGATTGACAGATTTACCATATTTTTTCTTTTTAGTCCCTGACCTGTGAAACGAGGAGGTGACATGAGGACAGCTCTCTACCCGTCTCCTCCATCTTGCGGTGACACTCCATCTGAAGGTTTTCCAGGTAGCGGCAGCGCTTCACCATGGACCTCACCTCTGACTTTATCTTACTGATGTAGAGGCGGGCCACTGTGAACTCCCCCTCGATCGCACCGGTGATCTCCATGGGCTGCAGAAAAATGAGGGAGAGAGGAGGAGAGACCGTTAATAGAGTAGTGGAGACTTTTAGTTAAGATTGAGCGAGGACGATTTAAAGTCGGCTAGGAAGTTAAAGAAGGGAGGGAGGCATCTTAGAGACTTTTTCTGACATTTTGTTGGGACATCCATTAGATTTATAGCATCATTTAGCAGATGCCTTGAGTCAGATACTCAACA
The DNA here is from genome assembly GCF_023055335.1 of Clinocottus analis. NCBI lineage: Eukaryota > Metazoa > Chordata > Actinopteri > Perciformes > Cottidae > Clinocottus > Clinocottus analis. The sequence continues at coordinate 17,587,800 of NW_027176042.1, forward strand.
GCGAGAATGTATCAGTGGATATGCCCATTACCTATCCCCAGGTGTAATATTAACATCTTGATATTGAAATGAAATGCAAATACTGACTATAATGCATAATGCATGGGCCTGCAGCTGGAACTCAGCCACAAACACACAAAAATGTGTTTTAAATGCTCAAATTCCCACAGATGCTGAACATGTTAAATTAGAGAGAAACATGTATATAAATATGTACGCAACATTTTAAATGTTGCACTCTGTCTTAAGTTTTAAAGTTTCACACAGAGCACGTATAATAAAGCATAACTGTATTTACGTATGAATATATATTTGACATTGCTGTCCAGTTGGAACATTTAAACCCTTATCTGTTTTTGCTTTCTTTGTTTTATTTTACTTACAGACTGCATGTCTGAGCCAGGCACTCCCTATATTGTTATTTACAGAATTCATTTGGAGATTTAGTTCATAATTGGACACGTGAGTGGACCTAAATATGTTACAAGACAATGGTTTTCAATTGTTTTTAAGTGATGTTCATCAACAAACTACCCTCTTGAGTACAAGTCACTTTGGTTGGGAAGGTGTTTGGTACACATTTCACGCACAAATTGAAAATATTTGGGTTTTTGCATAGTAAACTGAACCAAAACTAAACTATACTAAATACAAAAACAACATATATAAATTTTGAGGAGCTGTAGGCAGAAAGCTTCATGGAGTCAATCAGCTAGTGCTGGGCTACTACTTAAACAACCATTGCCCCATGGGAAGAATTTAAGTGTAAATTTGATAAGATCTGGATGAACACTTTTTTAAATAAGATTTTAAAAGTATGCATTTGATCTCAGCTATGTCATTTAGCCTGGAAAGAGCCACATGCGCTGATTACAGAAGTCTGTGTAAGACATATATGCGCTTGAAATACTTACTTTAAGATAAGGATGGTTAATTGCATCGTTTGTATCCAAATAGTTAAATGTTTCTTCTCACTTTGATTGTGGGGGAATATTTAAATTCATATATTTGGGTAGAGAAGTTAAAACAGTAAGAAATACAGTATTAAAAACTACATTCACTTGTTCAGTTTCATCTTTTGTCAGACGCGATGTGTTTCGTTTTAGACATCTGTAGGAAGTGCTTCAAGTGGATACAATGTCTCCGAGTCTGCATTTTGCTTTTCACTCACCAACTTGATGTCCTTGTTTCCGACGATGGTGCTGAACTCCCCCAGGTCCCTCATCAGACCGCTGAGGATCTCAGTGATGCGTTTCCTTTGGTGGTTGCTCACATCCTTGATACGAGACAGCTCCGTCTCTAAAGCCATGAGCTGAGCCTGTTAGAGAAGAAGAATGAAATGAGGAAGTGAAGACAGAGGAAGATGAGAGAGGAGTTCAGAAAAAAGATGGGAACACCAGGAGAGAACATTTTGTAGGAGATGATTGCGACAAGGGGAGGCTTGAGAGTATTTTAACCTGCAAACACACACACACACATCTGCGAGACCCACAACCCTGAACTTATTCTCATCCAAGAAATCTGAGTAGCAAAAACTGAACAGCCACTAAATTACAAATCAATAACCTACTGAGATATAGACTGATGGCATCGGCCCTGGCTGAAAGGATCTGGCAGAGTGAACGATGGAGCTCAATTTCGTGCAGCAGGCAGCTGTACCATTGGAGGCGCAATGGCTCGACATGATGAAACCATTTGGGTTCAATCAATAACTCTACAGTTGAAAATTAAGAGAAAGCATAGTTAACTATCCACCACCAGTAACATTAACTCCTTTATTAGCCTCTCCATCTTCATCTCCCTCATTAACTTCAAGCCATCTGATCATTTTCCAGGTCACTTCCCATGTTAAACATTAACTCAGCCCAAAAGGTAGTAGGTAATTAACTGAAATCAATCCATTGATGAGTAAGTAAAAGCCAAAGAGGTGAATGAAAAATGTTCATTCTCGTTGAAAAAACACCGATGAAGAGATTTGGAAGAGAAGAGTTGATTTGTTGAATGATGAATGGAATGAATCATAATGATAGAAAGGGGCTTAAGATGAAAGAAGGTGCTTAAAAGGACCAGATGAATGGCAGCGACAGTGAACGATGGCATGGCCTCCTGCAGAAGAAGAGAGGAGCCTCCACTGAAAGCAAGATGAAGGCAGCGGAAGAGAAAGTGGGGTAAGGACAGTGATGAATCTACTCCATTGCACCATTTTTCTAGGTCAATGCCGCTCCAATTCTACTGTAGATGTGGGAAAAAAATGTAATCGGCAACACTGCACATTAGCATAACAGCTGGGGTGCAAAAAATAGAGAATTTGTAATAAAGAGTCAGGGGGGATGGAGCTGGAAAAGGCCATGTGAGGCCAGGATGAGGGAAAGTCTGGGTGGTTTCTTGTATTCAGTTTCACAATTTGTCAGATGGCCAAGCTCTTAGAAGACATTGTGTGAGGTAAGAAGGCAGGGTGGAACAGGCCCAAACATCTAGAGAGAAGACATACTAAGTTATATGACTGAGGAAAGAAGGAGGATTCAGCTGGCTTTAGCACACTAAACTGGGCGGTGAGTGGTTACATTGTCAGCTCCTTTTATCAATTTCTGGACGAGCTTCACAAAGCGACAGAGAGGGAGGAGAGGATGCTGTGGCGTGTAAAAGGGTGAATGAAATATTAAAGATGTTTCAAGAAGGTGAATAATGGTCCTCTCTGTCAACTGTGTCAGTCACAATGACTTTATTAACGAGTGGCCAGATCGGACATTTGTCTCTTTTTGTCCATGCATTAAGGTCCAGTCCAATACAAACACACTGGAAGTAGATTTGTACTATGTCAAAACTGCTTCACTGATGTTTTTCCATATTTCAAAGCCCCTCAAAACTTTATTTTCAGGGGCTTAAATTGAATATTTCTCAAAACCTGTATTGACTCTATTCATGACCAAGTAAGCAAAAATCAAAGTTGAAGAAGTCTAAAAGATTTATATTTAAATGTTACTAAACTCAGAATGGTACATGGAAGTACTGTATATACAACTGAGCCCCGTCCACTTGAAACCAGTACACAGACCACTTGACGTCAAAATGGAAAACATCTTAAATAATTAAAAATTCAATTTTTTAAGACTTTTCAAAGCCTAAACAACTGACATGAATATGTCTGGTGCTATACATAGTCACTGAAAGGATTGTTTTAGACAAGTGGAATACCATTAATTACTGATTTCACAGGCTTTTGCACATAAACTATGTCAGATTTAATCAACCGCAATGTATTCTTTGTCAACACTGAATGCTGTCCTAATGTGAACAAGCTAATCAGTGAAAATCACGGCTTTAGAGTGAGTTTATGCCATTGCTTTGAAAAACGACCTCAAAAGTCAGACTTCGACAGAAATCTAGTTTTTAACTGCTTATTTATAGTCATAGTGCAAAACAACCAGCCACGGCTTATGCAATTGACTGAGTCTGAGAGCAAATTTCGGATCAAACTAAAGAAATGCCAGTGATTTGAACAATTGTGAATTTATGTAAAGTTGTTGATTAATGTCCGGAGTGAGTTTCCCTCTTTCCTCCCTTTATAGACGTATATTTCTTTCCAATGCTTTTAGTTTTCTTAGATTCATCTATTCATGTCTGCTGGCTGCACAATTAATCTAAATGTTCTCTCTTATCTTTCCTTTCACGCCGCTCTCTTATTTCTCATCATCTCTCAAATTGCATTTTGAGCCAATAGTTCCACATATTCTTGAAAGGCAGAGAATTAAATGGATAGATGGATAGATTCTGTCATACCTAAAAGCTTTTCCTTTTCTGTTTGAGATGTGTGTGTGTGTATGTATGTGTGTATATATATATATATATATATATATATATATATATATATATATATATATATATATATATATATATATATACCACAGCACATTATGTCCATGCCTGTATTAACTAATCCTTCTCTGTCGCTGCCTTTTGGCCGCCATTTTTACAGTATCACAGATATTTTTTCACCTCTACATCAAGAAACTGAACCTTCAAACAGCAACACCCACCATTTTTTTTGCGAGCTCTTCAGCCAGCAGTTTGTTCTGCACGCTCTTCTCCTCGACATCCAGACTCTTCTGGTCGTAGTTGACTGCCAACTCCTCCAGGGCCTGAAGGACCTCGTTCACCTCGGACTTAGCGGATCTATTCTCTGTCTGCAGCCTGCCGAGCTCTGACTGCACCCTCTCGCTGTTGCCCCTGGATGATGCCAGCAGCTGGTGGACACAGAGGTTTAACAACTTCATATGAATTGTAAATAGAGAAAGATTTGATTTAAAAACAGCTTTCAGTACAACAAGCAGCATCTATATTATTCACAAGGCAGAGATGCTGGGTTTTAATAAAACATAATTGTGACATTTTTTATCTTGGTAATAACAAATACGCCTGCGTACACACTCTGATACAAAAAAGACAGCTGTGATTTAACAGATAAAACACATTTTAAATATTCATTTGAGACTATCACTTGAAGCTGTAAAAGCTGACATAATTTCGCCGTTGTAGTGCTTTTTTGTGTGTGCACTGCTGCAGCCCACTGTGGGCCATTTTACTAGATGGATGTCATTAAATGTAGATATTGTTCTTCCCAGGGTGCCTGCATGTTTGAACTGTAGCATTCAGCTTCTGTTTGGCCAAACTAATGTAAAAGCATGTTACTGTACACAAAGTTATGGCTGGGTAGTTGCCATCACGTCAACTCAACCCACAGCAGGCTCATTCTGGGATATGAATGAACCAATTTTGCGAATGTGGAGTCTTTTACTTGGCAGTGCACTCCATGCTGAATCTTGGTTCAGGCTGTAGCTCCACTGTTATGAATGCTGTAAATACTGTTTGTAATTGCATTTTAATAGAGTCCTTTAATTGCTGTTCCTCCCACAAGTAGCATATAGACAAACCTTTATACTGTAGCTTTATGTGAATAAAGGCCTGCAACACATGTTTTATTCAGTAAAAGGTCTCTAAATGCACACAGATGGTGGAGTCATGCTCAGCCACAGCGTTCAAGATCACATATTAAATAATTAGCAAGCTTTTGTTTGATTGCTTAAAAGCTACACAGTTAGCCATGCCGGCTAAAATAGGCAATAATGGTCTTTCCTTTCACGCACATCATGGTTCAATCCATCACCAATCTTTGTATTGATCCTTCCTGCCACTCATTCATGTCTGAGCAACCACTGAAACCATCCATCCATGTTCATGCGCTTATCTGGGTTCAGGTCACGGCGGCAGCAGGCCCAGCAGGCTGACCCAGACTTCCCTCTCACCCGCAACATTTCCCAGCTCATTCTGGGGGATCCGGAGGTGTTCCCAGGCCAGCTGGGAGATATCTCAGTTCAAGGACCAGCAGGCTCAGGAACAGCTTCTTCCCCTCAGCTGTCACCTCACTAAACTCTGCACCACAGTGACAGCCCTCATCCCCGGCATTCCGTCCCCACACACACACACACACACACACACACACACACACACACACACACACACACACACACACACACACACACACACACACACACACAGATACTTGAGCTCCTTTGCTTGCGGTAGGCACTCCGTCCCTACCTGGAGGGAGTAATTCACCGGTTTCCGGCAGAGCACCAAGACCTCAGATTTGGAGGTTGTTTACTCTCATCCCCGCCGCTTCACACTCGGCCGCAAATCTCCCTATTGAATACTGAAGGTCACGGACCGAGGAAGCCAAAAGGACCACATCATCCGAGAACAGCAGAGAGGACCCGAGAACCCCGAACCTGATGTTCTCCACCCCCCGGCTGTGCAGAGTAATCCTGTCCGTGAAATTCACAAATAGGATCGGCGATAAAGGGCAGCGCTGGCCAACACCCACTGGGAACGGGTCTGACTTATTGCGCAGAATACACAAACAGCTCCTACTGCAGGCGTACAGAGACCCGATAGCCCGTTGCAACGGGTCCAGCACCCCATACTTCCGCAACACCCCACCACAAAAAAAAACGCACAGGGACCCGGTTGGAAACCTTGTCCAAGTCTACAAAGCACTGGAGACTGGTTGGGCAGAGCTCCAGGACCCCTCCAGTAGTCTTGCCAGGGTAAATCCGCACTGTTCGTCTTTAATCTGAGGTTTGAAAAACCCATTCTATGCTAAACTGCTGTTAACATGCAAATACACTTACAATTACACAATAACGCTTTATTTTCTTTAAGTGCTTTCTGGCACCTGAAAAGTGTTTTCTCCTCCGTCGCAAGGGCGAGGGAATGAACCTCTCTCGGCTGACTTCTATTCAAAGGGTGGTATAGATTATCACAAGCAGCCGACTGTGAGCTGATTAACCAAACTGATAAATGGATGTAAAACCAAATTATTTTACCTCCTCCTGGTCAAGCATCTGCTCCTTCAGTTTTTCCACCATCTGGCTCTGGTGGTTGATCTCATCGTCCTTCAGAGGCAAAGAGAATAGAAACAGTACATTTACAGTGTTATGTAAGGGACAAACTTATAAATTACAGATACATTGTACATTGCCATTGTGTATTTTAGGTTCCATGTCCAATAACAACTATATGTTTTGAGCTTGCACTCTCTGCGTAAACGGGAGATATGGCGTCGGCGGAAAAAACATGAGTAGAGTAGAACCATGGACAAAAGCACAGATTATTATTATGTGTTAAACACAACTTAAAAAAAACTAGGGGTGGGCAAATTAGCGCATTAAAAAAGGCGTTAACTTGACCATCGCAAAAAGGTGCTACACTTTGAATCTCTCCCAGACGGTGTAGTTCAGACCTGGGCGTCTTAATTCTCTCCCAGTCCGGCCCGCGTGAGGTCAATAAAAAATAAATAAATAAGATGCACGCCATAAATGCAATACAACAACACTGCTTTTACTTTGAAAGAGATTTATGTATGTGTGCGCACGTTTCCGTCGCCTCGCAGACGAGCAGCGTTAACGAATTGAGCCCGACGTGAAAGCACGTATTGTTATGTAGCTTCTGTTCTCAGCGAGCAGCGAGTGCTGCAACAGACTGTCAGTCTACCTGCAGCCTCCACATCCAGATTGAAAGTTAATGCCTCATGTGCAAAGCTTCTGACCCCGCGGTCTGATCCACTATGGCAGAGCACTTTAAGTCAGTATCACCTCTGGCTCTTTACTCTTCTCTCAAAGAGGAGAACTTTCCTCACATTAGAAGATGTTCAGTGCACTTGTTCAAGCCAACGCAGGCTGGACTTTTCTCACTGAGGAAGAAAAACTAAACTAAACTGGAAATCAAAAGCACTTATTGCTTTTCTATAAAGTGAATCAATTGCTGGTCTTTAACATACATCTTTAAGGTAAGAAACAGACTGAACATGGACAAAAAAAAGGAGTGGCTTGACCCTAACAGGGACCCTTACTACTAAATATACTGTTCGTGTTCCCTGATTAAATGGTATTACTAGTACCTGTTCAGACAAAAAAAGAAAACAGATTTATGAACTATATATGTATGTATGTTACATTGCTGTTGCTCCAAAGTGCCTGATGTATCATTCTGATAACATTACTTTAAAATAATAGTGTGCAATACACTAGTTTTTACTTCATTACGGAATTTGGCATGCAATGCGATAAATTGTAGAAAACTCATGTGATTACATTTTTTTCATCTTTGCCCAGCCCTAAAAAAACATATGCATTTTAATGGTATGACATATGCCTCTATGAGTGATAATGGTGGAAAAAAACAACCTGTGGAACTGAATTGAGACCCCAATGGTTCTGCATATAAAATTAATATATGTTCTTAAAAGCAATAAAATTACACACTGCAGTACCGTGGAGCGCAGCATGAATGTGCATAGATCATGTGTTCAATAAATCAAAACTTAAATGCTATTCAGTGTATAACGTTACTATTTCCCCAATGACTTATATTCCCGAGAGTTACAACATTATTCATTACTATGTGTATGATCCTGAATTCACAGGTATGATATACTTTTTATGTTCATGTGTACATACTATTACATCTATTGTGTGTAAACAGCTCTAGATTCATAAACAGGAAGTCTGTAGTGTGGCATCCATTCATTCACCTTATCATCCAACTGTTTGTAAAGTTTGCGGATCTCCTCCTCATACTTCTGCCTCTCCTCCTCAGAAATGTGAACCACAATCGAGGAGGCAATGGAGCAAGGGCTGCAGGGACTGCAGATGTTGAGAAGCAGCTCCTCGGGTTCGGGAGGCACCAGGGGGAGGTCCTCCGATTCCGGGCTCAGATGCTCTAACACAGCAACATCCTCACCTAAAGACGAGTGACAAAATATTGGCTTTTTGGAAATGCAATCTCCTTATCTCTGGCAAATCCTCCACTGTGGATTGATGCATAAAAAAGGGATTAGTGAAGTTATCTTTACCGTAGGTCCTTGATACGTTTGTATCTCAGGATTGAGATATTTTTGTGCCATTAAGGAGCTTCCTTTTCAACAGCAGTAAATTATACCACACCTTTATCAAATTAAAATGCCAGTTGTCTTGAAATAGAGTGGAGCCGCCAAATGCAAAGAAGTTCAAATTCAGTATGCTAATGGGGCACAAGTTCATCCTTGATTAAAAGTTAAGTAGTGTTCGTTCCTGGCCTGAGGTGGGAAATAATTTAGGGAGCAGAGATGGGGAATGGGGGCAACGATGTTGTCAAAATGATACATTAGGAAGTTAAAAGTACTAAATTGTGAGGAAGATAGTGGAGGGAGAGGTTGTGTGTGTGTGAGAGAGAGAGAGAGAGAGAGAGAGAGAGAGAGAGAGAGAGAGAGAGAGAGAGAGAGAGAGAGAGAAGGAGAGAAGGAGAGTAACTGAGAGGGATGAAGCAGTTAAAGGAATACTTTTTTTCTTAATAGTTGTTCAATAAAGTTGTGTTACAGCGTTTTTAAAATTCCGGTCAAGCACTGAGGGGATGCTATCCAAAATAGACATCAGACAGGATTCATTACACGGTTTGAATGTCAGCCGATGACCACCATTGAGTGCACTAATATTTGAATTGACATACAGCTCAGCAGGAGAGGAGGCCTCGAAGTGTCTGTGCGTGCTTGTAATTAAGAATGAATGTGTTTGGGTTCAGCGCTTCGTGTGTTGTTTGTTTTGCGTGTGAACTGATATAGATCTGCTGACATGGCAGAAGTTAGAGCTTCTCTGTAGAAGTGATTTACTTGCATCCCTTTAGGATTACTCATACAGAAGGATTTATACAAAATCAACCCTCCAGCACTTCGTGCCTTCGGCCCAATAAAAGGTGAATCCAATTATACAAAGTGTAAAAGTCTGAATATTAGTAGCCAGTAGAAATGGACAAAATGGGAATTTTAAGTGTTTGGGCACAATTCCAGCAAGTCTGTTTGGCTGCTATCCTCCTACAGAGCCACTGGCATGCATTCAGATTATATCAAATAAAGGTAAATCTGCACTTAAGTGGACTATAAAATAATGTCTGCAGGCTTGCTGGCTGGTACATGTTTTATTCTCTCGTGAGCGCTCTTCCATGCATGAAAAGTGAACAAGAACTATATGTGTAGAGATCTTTCTATATAGGGGACCACTACACTGTCGTTTCACTGTACATGAAGCTGATCTTTTTCACCACATTAAAGCAATTACCTTTTGTGTGATTACATGTTATTTAATTATGATTAAGTCCACAGTCACTCTCGCAGCGGAGTAACTAGACTTAAGCCCAGCTTTGCTTTGAGTTAAATTAGTATTTGTACCAAATTGTACGGCACGAGTAGAGATATTTCACTCTATACCAAAGTGGTGGACCAACCAACCGATGTGTAAATGCCTGGACAACAAGTTTCAGAGTTCTTCTCAGGCAGAAGACTTCAAATATTCCATGTTTTGAAGAGCTGCAGCGTGATATCAGTAAGAGTATTACCGTTCCTCCAGCAATTCAGCTCAGTCTCCAGTCTTTGAACAGTCTCCTTCAATGACCGGTTCTTCTCCTTCTCTTTTTCGTACTTCTTCTTCCACTGCTCTGCTGTGAGCTCGAGGTTCACCGATACCGTATTTCTAATGGTCTTGGCTCTAATTGTCGGGATGCGGTGCGAAACAAAGAATGAGGAAAGTATACAGAAAAGAGAGGGAGAAAAAAGTAAGTGTGTTAAAGAACATCAGAGAACAGAGGAACTGTCAACGAGGGCGTTTGAGTCGCGGCTATGCAATGCAAATAGGCTTGCATCTCTTTCGTTCGTATGCAAATTGGATTTCTGACAACTGTGTGTAACGGTGCATGTAGGTAGAGGAATGTAAACTAAAGCATGAATTAAAAATGTAAAATACCCTTCTGACTGCTTAAACATATGCACCATATCAACATATAGCACTCACGCAGCTAAAAATGTGAGGGTACTATAAATTGCTCAATTGTGACGCAAATGAGGAGCGTCACAGAGTTCAAATATTCATGATGCTACAGCCACAGCACTCAGCGCTGGCTGTGAATTTCACATCAGCAGCTACCGCTTAATTTCACACTCCAGTGAGAAAACACTCTTGTCCTTGTTAATTTATTCCTTAAAATTAGTGCAACAAACAGCCCTAGCTCAGGTTGTTTAATCCCATCAGATTTTAGTTACTTAGATAGTGAAATGCTGATTCTCAAACATCAGGAGACAAAGAAGCTAATGTTAAACAAAATGTAACGGCGAATTCATGCACCGAATTCCCAAATCCACAGTCAGACCACAGAGACCTGCACATTTGATATAAAACAACATCGTCAGTTGATACAGATTATCAAATATCTGTTGAATATAATTTCGTAATGTTTGTAGTATATTGATTTCAAGAAAGAGATCAATCATGGTGTTAAATAGCGACTGCGGCTGACAGATAATAAACCAAGCCGCATCTTCATTAAAGTCAAATAGCTGCTGTGGATTCAGTTTCTCTTTTTGCTCGGTCATGCATTATTTATTTGAACCAACAACACTCTTGTGTCACTCACTATTCAAAGCATTTATTTTGAGAAGGAAAATAGCTGGAGATGGATGGGGAGGCTTTTCCGGGATCTTTCAATCCGAGTTTCTTTGTATCGACCATGAGCAATAGGAGCAGATAGCTGGCAAGCACATCAAATCTCTGCTTCTACAAGTGCAGCTTACCCTCACGATTTCAAAGAAAATCGCCTCTTTAAGCATTCCCAGCACGATCAGGAGCCACACAAATCTTCCTCCAAAAAGCAAAGTTGGAGGTAGTAAGATGTGAACAGCATATCTGAGTTATACACATTTCAGCAGAAAAACATCCCCCTAACAGCTGCAGCTGAGCAAGACAGACATGCACAGTGCAACAGCCCGTGGGTTCTTAGCATGGAAGCATGTTACCGTTGGCCAAACATCAAGGTGGATTTGGTCTCTGCATCATTGTAGCTGGAGGGAGAGCAACAAATGAACATGGTGGTGCGACAGTTCCCGCCCAGTGAGTCCTGTAGGATGCGCGTCATTTTGCTGTCACGGTACGGCACGTGGGATTTCTACAAAGACATAAAAAGAGAGGAAGGAAGAAAGGCATAAAAAAAGACTGTTAGAAGGCGATTAAAAGAGCTTAAAGGACATTCTGAATAACTGTACACCCCCATGCACATGCCTCTCTCTGTAAAAGAAAAATATGTGTGTGTTGTGAGCATCAGCACAGAACAAAGAAAAAAAGAGGTTCTCCATCTGCATCATTCACAGTATTACATTTTTTTAACCTCTGGAACGCCTTCAAAAGGTCTCTTTGCTCAACGAATAAAGAATGAATGCCAGTTGCTTTATAAAAGAGTTGTGAGGCATTTACAGCCTGTGAATTTTTCCATTAGGTTTATGAGGAGTTCCCTAAGCCTGCCGCGTTTCATAATAAGAAATGCTGAATATTTTAATTACAATATATGGAGCTTGAAAGGAGTATGGGGTGGGGCATCGAGTGGTTGAATTTGTTGGTTAAATTTGGTGAAATATGGAAATAGGTTACCGATTACCAAACATGTTATCCAATTGCAAGACATGATTTACGATGTGGGAGGATTCTGCAGAAGCCAGCATCATGTTCAGTGACAATCTTCTACAATTTTAGCTGTCTACAATATCGATGCATGGAAACGTTGGCAGTGCATGGTGCTAATACGATGACAATATTATTGTTACTGCAAATAATATGTGGTTAATGGAACAGAGTGACATTAGTTGAGTAAATTAGGCAATTTCTATCTTCTCCTCTAGCGCTCGACAAGAAAGCAACAACATCTCGCTATTCCTTCCTTTAAGGTGGGGGTGTGGGCACGTGAATGATAGATAAGAAAGACTGCAGAGAATTTCTCCACCGCACCGTTCCTTCAGCCAAGGCTGAGATGACGTTCCCCAGAGCCGACAGAGACTTGTTGATGTTCTTGGCCTCATCTAGCACTGCTCCCTCTGCACCCGTCTTACTGACCTGATACACACACACACACACACACACACACACACACACACACACACACACACACACACACACACACACACACAGGAGGGATTGGTTTATAAAGTACATTATTCACATAAGAAGGTCAGTGGGAAAACCACATTTATTTTTTTGCAACGTTTTTTTACAGGTTGTGTAGTTTTGTTTAATAAACTAAATGCTTTGTAACTATGAATTAATGAGAAGGTTCATGGCAATACAACTAATTTGGTGGTAATTATAGAAAAAAATGCAGTTTTGAAAACAGTTGAGGAGGTGTTTGAGACACATTTTGAGAAGAAAGTCACACCATATTCTGTCATAATCAACATAGGATACAATAATTTACAGCGAGATAATAAGGGGCTTAATAATTATAAAAGAGTTGTCTCATGCATCTGGTGGAGCATGCACCAGCGTCCTGGTCAGTCCATAATATTTTGTCTCAGTGAAGACATTTTTCACCCCATGGGATGATCAAGACAACGTACTTCATCAGGACTACTTAGCTACAAACGGCTGCCTTCACATCTATGTAGACGTTATGGCCATCTACTACTCTAAACTAAACGCACACTATTCTATTTTTTGCCTCAATACCATTAACAATAGACTCCCGGCAGGAGCATGTTCAGCCCCGTCTCTAGATGCATTTTCTGTCTTCTCTTTTAGAGCATGACCTATGTCCTGGAGATACATTGTTTTATAGAGGCTGCGATGATGCCAGCCGACTCACCACCGAGTTTCACCTGAAAGGCTTTGAAACAAGGGGACAGTTAGTTGTTTGTGGCTCCTTCTTGATGTGACCTCTATCTCAGCTGAAAACTATTTTTCGTCTCAATCGGCAGAACCAATTGGATTCCTCAAAGTGAGCGAACACTAACCCTGATATTGCATCAGCGACAGACAAAACCCTCTCAGACAGATCCTTTATCGTGAAGAATTTAATGAAAATTCAAGTGTTGTGCCATAAAGTGAGCGTTTTCATTAAAATGCTTTAAGTTCAGAGCTTTACTGCAGTGATTACCTGATTCTTTGATGTCTGAAAACACACAGATGAGTACGTCAGCGTTACGAAATACTGCTGACAGTGAATGTTGAGCATTAATAGCGGCGCATAACCCTGTCGTACATTTAATGTTTTAAGAGAAGAATTCCCAGTTGTCCTACCTTCTCACTCCCAGCGAGGTCGACCAGGTACAACTTCCCACACAGCTTCTGCTCTGTCTCCACGTTTTCTTGTTTGATGTTTATTAGGAAGATGCTGTGACTGCGGGAACTGTGCTCATTCATGTCTGAAGAATAAAGTGAGGAGACAGGAGGAAGACTCCTATTCAGACTCCTTGTATGAAATGACATTCGATTCAACATTTCCCCGAGACGTACTTGTTAAGAGATGTTCCTTTCGCAACTCATTATACATGTCTCACCTTTGCACCTTAAAACTGTGTGAAAAACAGACACGACATGAAACGCCTGACAGAGTGAGTGCACAAACATGGCAAAGATCAACAGTGTGACTCACTCGTGACAGCAACATGTCGGTTGGCCTTTCCTTCATCTATCACATCCATCACTTCCTCAGGACTGGTGACAAAGCGCTCTGTGCAGCCCTGAATGAAAGAACAAACAAACATTCACTGGTGCTGGCAAGAAGAAAATACACATATACGACATGCAAACAAATACAAACACGCACTGATATCGCACATGCTCAGTCCATTTTATACTGCACAAAAAAAACGCCCACGTTTACATCACCTAAGTCTGACAAAGGAGACAAAAGTTTGACATTTGCTTTACTTTAAATCAGAATCTGAAGCAGAAGTTTGACATTTCTGTTGTTCATCTACGTGAGCTAGCTAGATGAAAACATTGACAGCCGGTTATCTTTACACAATACTAAAAACAAGAGGAAACAGCTAGCCTGGCTCTGTCAAATAGTAACAAAACCCACCTCGCAGCAGATTATATTTTGATTCTTAAAACTCTACACATACTGTGTGGAAACTACAATTCAGCATTTTGCATGGCTGCATCCCAAACTATTTCAGTTCGGTAAAGTTGAAAAGATATTCATAGATTTGTACTTTCTGAAACAATAAAAAATAAACAACACATTGTTAAAACACAAACGGTGGGTCTTTCTAACCATGGTAAGGAAGACGTCGAGCTACTACAAAACAAGTCGTCCTTGAGCTGGACTCATACAAAAAATAGTTGCTTATGTGCAGCCGGCTGTGAGACAATTGCAGGGACCGTCTCCACAGAGTGAAAAGAGATGTTACGAAAGGATTCAATAACATTTCTCTCATCCAGCAACCAACATTACTTCACACATTAACCTCATCCTGTCAGTTCTATAACACTTATTTTAGAAAAATGTGCAAATTCTAATAAGCATATTTCTCATATTGTCAACCCAACATGCACTCATATATCCTAAACTATAGGGGATCTGCATTGTAAAGAGAAAGACGATACTGATGACTCACCTTCACATAGGGAACTCTGTATTTGTCTTCATGCACTGACAGGTTGGTTTTTGTCACTGGAAGAGGAAAGAGGTCATTGTGTTACCCAAAGCATTATCACTGTGTGTGCACAAATGAGCATCTGCATACAAATATGTGTTTTTACTCTCAGCACAACAATAATCCAACCTGACTATATTCCCTTTGTGAGTCAGAATCTGCTAATATGGTGTGAAAACGAGTGTCTAGCTTTCGATGTATTATAAATGGAACAAAACTATGGGGTGCCTGTCAGTAAAATACTGTTTTCTTTGCAAAGCTGGCCCAAATTTGTGCATTCACCATTTCACATTGGAAAGTCCTGTCAAGTTGATGATTATTACATTTTACAGAATTGTGGAGGTTGTTCGCTTGTGAGTGTCCGTGTTTGTGTGTTTTATCGCCCCACAGCCACGTTTTCTCTTCTCGAATACCTCCACAGGGTGTTGTTCTCTGTGGCTCGATTCACGGCGCTTGTCGTCGACTCTTTTTGTGTTCATAGCTTTAACTCCCCTGCATACAAATGGAGACTTTCACTACTGTCTCTGGCTCGATTAAAGATTAAATCGCTAGGATGCTGCCTACAGCTCCTTGTCCGGGCCTCTCCATCATTTTAAACCTGTTATGTATCTCAGTCGTAAGACTATGAAGTACAATGTTCTGGTGCTTCTGAATGTATAACTATAAAGCTTTATGGTCTGAAGAAAAAAGGTATGAAGTATAAATATTGTGCTTTCCATAATAATAAAAAACTCAGTATTGTTAATGCACTACAGCTGCTTGGCGAGTACAAAGAGCTCTTTGCTTTATGGGCTAACTTTTGATTGATGTACAATTGCCTATTTTTATAATATAACCTTAGCTGTGAATAAAAAAAAAATGCTTTACCCCCAAAACACACAGACATGTTCAGGCACTTATATCAGCTCTGAGTTATGTCTGCAGGCTTCCTCCCAAGCTGCATACAGCGCCAACACCCTCCATTAATAAGGTAGGACTGTATGCAGCCTTAGGGCCGAAAGATAGCGAAAAAGAAGTCTATCACTTGATACAGAATGGTAATGTGTTTTCTCAGCTTCTCTCTTTTCTCATAATGTTTTTTTGGTGTTGTCATAATAGAATTTTGACACCCTTCATCACACCATTACCGTTCATCCATATGCATCAAGGTGAAGAGTTTAATTTTCAACCGTATACAGCAAGGGAAACTGTAGAGTATTAACAAAAGTCTGTTGTGTGTTCACTGTTTCATGTGTACATGTTTACATGTGTTCAGCGCATTAACAAACCATCCAGCAGGTCCCGGATTTTATCCATGTAGATCTCAAAGTAGGAGACCTGCAACAAAACCAAAAAAACATGGCATGGGACAAAAAACATGTGACGGGTAGTAGGATCATCAACGCATAGATGATATGATTTATTGATGCTTGGTTGCTTCCACTCAGCCCCTCCATGTGAGGAGTACATTAGAGGCCTAAGTTGAATTCCCGCTGAATGTATCATACAGGAAAAAGAGATGCAAATGCATACATTACCAGGCACACATAGAAATTCAAACCAACCTTTATGTGAAATTCTAGGTTCTCATCCATTGCAAATATATGTTCGAAAATGTCCTCTGCGATCCGGGGAATAATTCCCATTCCCTGGGGATCATGCAGGTTCCCCTAGGAGAAGGAAGAAAGGAGATAGGAACATGGTTGGGATGAATTAAGTGCAGAGAATCGTAAAAGAAAAGAAGAGCAGAGAGGCTTTTGACTTGAAAGGGATCAGGGTTGTTTCCCAGAGAGAGCTGTAAAGGAGGTTAGTGCCCACAAAAGGCTGGGAAAGAAAGATAGTGAGCGATGACAGTGATGGAGGGAGATGTACAGTCAGAGAAGATCAGATGAGGATATACTCTTTTAAAATGTGTATGTGTGTCGTGCGTGTGCACCACAGCAAGAGGTCTATCTTTTGAATAATTTAATGCTACTGTACCTCCATGGTATGTGTTTTTCCAGAAGAAGTCTGCCCATAGGCAAAGATAGTCCCATTGTATCCACCCAGTACATCTATAATTAAAAAAGGAAGACACAAAGAGCATTTTAAAGAAATAAGAAAAAAATGTGAAAATGAAAAAAAAAAGCAATCTGACAGAATTGCAGCTCGCCAGGTATGAAACCAATAAAAGAGGAAGGCAGACAAGCACCTCCACAAAGACAGATATCTTTGACCTTTATTTTAAACAGATCAGATTGTGCCACGTGAAGCGTGAGGGCACTAAGAGATACATGGTATTCAAGCTCGGTTAGTTGCTGAATGACCTCTGTGGCAGTACACAATAAAAACACATAATATCTGCTGCGTTAAAGTCACCGGGACCACCAGTTGAGGTTATAAAGGAGCTCACTGCTGTATGTCACATTGCTACCACAGTCTAATAAAAACCCGAAGGTAAAAGTCAAACATGGATTAAGGAAAAACACTTCACCCTGAAAGGCCGGCTTGCCACAGGTCAGCTGACCAAACACTAATCACAAAGGCTCTCAGCTAAAACACAGAGGCACCCTTCCCCCTCTCCTCCTCTCCTGTGTTGCCTTCATGCTGGACGACTACTCCAAAGCACTACTCTACTACAACTCTCATCCCGGCCACATATCTTCAAACCGCCTCCGAGCCGGTCATAGTGGAACCCAAACAAAGCGTGACACATTACAGGAGAAAGAATTAAGAGTCTGTCTGGAAATAAAGACAGCCGAAATAAGATCAGAGACCACCCGAAAGGGAATCCCAAAAAAGACGAGGAGAGAAAAAGAGGGAAGACAGCTTGTGAGTGTGAGCGAAAGATGGTGAGAACAGCCAAAAAAAAGAGGCAGCAAAACCGAGAGACTGACAGCCTAAAGACTAAAAAGGAGAGCGAGTGTAAACATGGATGTGTCTGCAAACCAGCTTTCTTTGGCCTTGCTCTGTTACCCTTTTCCCCTGACACATTTCAAATCCCATTCCTTCATTTTGCTACATCCCTAACCTCGGATTTTTTCAACCATGCACTGCAATTCATCTTGCCTTTATATTTGGTCTTTCCTTGGCCTACTTGGTAATCTCCCAGTCTATAAGTAATCTCTCAGACCAAATCAATCTTGTTTTTTATGCTCCATCTGGCGTTGTTGAATGGAATACCACACTCGCTTTGAAGGTGGCACAAAACCGAGATCTTGTTAAGGGTAGAAAAGAGGCGGGCGGCTTCGTTTGATCTCGGGACTTCTGGATATGCGAGTCCCGCTGTGCTGTGATGAGCATGCATGTTTTAATCTTTACATCTGTGCATGCCGATGCTCATACCTGTAAATCGTGTGACTGCATCATTTCATAGAAATTGATTTTCACACTTCTTGTAAGAAGCTGTTAATGCATGCAGTCAGTGAATAGAGCGTAAACTGACAAAGCCAGTCATTCAGGGTGTATTGGCTTTCTCTTTCAGCTTTTGAGTCACTCGTCCCCTTTATGTAACTTACCTTTGACAATCTGCTTGGCGCAGGTGTTGTAGACCTGTGTCTGTGTGGTGTTAGTGGGGAACACCTGGTCAAACACAAAGGACTTCCCCTGCGAAGAGCAACACAAACGCAGTCAGCTACACAAAAACACAGACATTTGAGAGACTCTTTCAGATTATTGTCAAGACCTCGTCCTCCCCTGCGACTCCCCGTTGAATCTTTCTTAGGAGGTTTGTGAAGCAGAGACCACATGGGGGTGTTAGGGAGAGCAAAGGAGACTTCATACATCATGCTTATCACTAAAACATTGGATTGCCACTATAAAAAAGTGCCACATCAATATTTATTTCACGGACGCTGTGTCCATCTGTGTGTCATTGCCCTGAATAGCATCGCAAATCACATTTAGAGGCCCATCTGTCTTATTTGAGTGGCGTGTCTCCTGTATTTGTGTCCGATTTTATTTGCGTGTATTTTGTGTTATTGAGAAACAGTGGGTGTTTTGAATGAGTGCAGTGCAGCGTGACGCGTCGGGCAAAAGGCTGTGCGACCCCCAAGAGAGACGGGGAAAGAGATCACATCTGAGGTGAAGCCATTAGAGGCAGCGTTCAAGGACTTGACGAGTAAAGTGATGCAGTGGAGTGGAGAGATAGAGTGGAGGAGGAGAGCAGAGGAGTGGAAATGCAGAGTGCAGAAGAAACTACATGACCTGAAACCAGCAATGGCATGTGAGACGGACAGCACAAGAGAATAATAACACAGAAAGACAGATTATCATCTTGTCAGATAACAAGAATGTCAGACAGCAATGCAGCCTGTAAGTCAGCCAACGGGCCATTAGACACAACTCACACAGCCAACCAGAGATAGACTAATTGAACCCACACAGACTTAAGTTTCCACTCAACCAATTAATTAACCAGCATGCATCATTCCGCTGAAAAGCAAGTTCACTTAGATATTCAGTCAACCACTTGGTACTTATAACATACTACTCAGACACAATCCGATGATGAAGGTGGAGCGACTGAGAGCAGTCTAGTCTCCTAAATAAAACATGCCTGACTGCTAGTAGGCACTGTATATGTATACTGTATGTGTGGGTGGCAAGAGGGATGCATATGTGTATAAAATTCACATAAGCAGTTTGTGCAATGGTGCAGACAGCCTGCAACGCCCACAAGCCCTGCAGACATCAACTGTAGAGGAGGCTATCTAACCTTGGCATTTTTTTCACTCTGCTCTTTGTGTTGCATTGGTTGCATTGCGAACACTTATTGACATGTAGGAATGTGACATGTCAAACATTTCTATACAAGGTTTCTGAAGTTTTTCATTCAGGTCAGAGATTTTTCTTTTATTTAAAGACATATTTGTAATTATTGGACAGCATAAGAGTCATACAGATACAGAGAACACAACATGAGAGATCTTAATGAGTTATTGCAACAAAATGTTGCAGCCAAACCAAGATGGTCCCAACTGGTCAAACCATGCAAACACCCCAATGTATTTGTTTAATCATCACACATGTGCATTGCATCCAATTGCATCCTTTCACTTCAAGTAAGGTTTATTAAAAGTGCAGGGGACATAACACAAGCAGACCTGCAGCTCATTTTTGCTGTTGACCTTTAATGAACCAAAGACAAGTGACTCAGCTCTCTGTCACGCTTACAGAGAGGCTGCAGACTTCTCCAATGGTACTTCACATTTGGAGTGACAATAAAGGTTTCTTATGTAACGTGGGTGTACTGTGTATTGGACAGGATTTATATTAGTCACAAACCAACAGTTGTATTTTCTATCCTTATTGTCGAGAGAGTTGTAAAGTGAGTAGAAAGTGGGAGTGTCATGTTACATAATCAAGTCATTAAATCCATACAAGCTCCATGAGTCCTGCACCACTATGCCCGTTATACAGTTTCAGTGCTCTTACTGTGCTCACAAATTCTTACATGATCTACAATAAAGAAAATGAAATTCTTCTGCCCTTTACTTAAAAGCCATACAACTCCGGGGGATGCTCTAAACTGTGATTATGTTTGCACCAGTGGTCTGGGATATAATACATCCATAATCCCCTGCACCTCCAAGTATTACATATGGGCCCCGCTGCTTCTCAGTCTTAAATGACACGTTCAAAAACGAGCTTGACACAAAATCCCAGTGCACACAAATATGGCTATCTTGAATAATAAGCTCCTTTTCTGGCATTAAAAGGATGAATTCTTCTGTCATTTTAAATCATAGTTTATCATGTTCCTTTTGCAGTCCACAAGCAAAAACCCGTCACATTCAATTTTAACACTTTGTAGGCCTTTCTGTCATTTTGTGCAGAAGACTTTACCATTGTAGGGGCTAACAATGTGTCATAGTAAAGGTTTTATTATTTATGCTAGTACAGTGCTTGCAGCCTTCTCAAGAACACTTCTTACAAACAACTTCCCACACAACACTACGTTTCCTTTAGTCGATACACTTGCGTCACATACCTAAGTTACAGCACACGGTCAGATACACCAGTCCTGTAAAAACACAGTCTGGTTCACAGGAAAAAAAAACACAAGCAGATTTTACTGTTAGGCAACGTAGGCAACTACCTGGTGGCCCCAACCAAAAGCGCCCCAAACAGCTATAGGTTTATTATGTTTCCAGGAAAAATATTGAACTATGTTACTAGTTGAACTCTTTGTAATGTTAGCGCTCCAAAAACTTGTTAAACCCTTAAAACAATTAGCAACTCAATTGTTTACTAACTTTACTCCGTGTGTAATGTAACGTTGTAGTGCCGCTACAACAATTACCCGACAGATAAAAGTCACTGGTTACACTGCGATTCAGATTTGATTTGAAAATATAACAATTGAAATATAATCCATTATTATTCAATAATCTATTCAGTATTATTAGAATTGAAAGCTTCACCTAAAACAGACACTCAGTAACCGTAGCTAAATATACCTACATTGTGTGATTCACGCCTCTCTTTGACTCTCCACTAAAACGTGCTATTGTAGCATTAAATGCTATTAAATAAGATGAAAACGGAATTCAGAGAATGTCTGTGATTCAGTCAGTGTTGGCTGGAATTGCTGCAACACACAGCTCTCAACATGGCGACAGCTTAACCTGCGGCTAGCATGACAGCACGAACAGTGCAAACAGGGCCAAAGGTGCAGACCGAGATAAAAATGTTTATTTGTAAGGAGCGGATTGTCGCCGGTGACGGGACTACTGATCGGGGAAACGGTTTTGGAGATATAGGAAGGACATGCAGACAGATTTTCTTAATGAATCATGGGAAGTGATGATGAGTAAAAATATGAATAAATATTATATAAAGTATTTTTTTTAGACTAAGCAGTAATAACACTTTTTTGTTGCTTGAATGCTATTTAGTCAAGCTGTGTAACAGAAATGTAATTTATACAACTTTAATTTACAGAATTGGCTTCTGTGAGATTTATATCAAAAAAATTAACTAACGAGAAGTATAGCAAATTAATACATTTAAAAATATAAATGAATAAAAACAAAACACATTAACGGTAATTCAACTGGAGTCTGTTGTTGTTGCGATGTTATTGTGACTTGTTTTTCTGCTATTATTTTTTTCCACTGTTATTATTAGATTTATGCATTGCCCTGCTTATGTGTTATTCTAATCTCATTTACTAAGTAATTAACGTTTATATTACAGAACAAGTACAAAAGTATTGATCAATTTTCTAAGGCAAGCTGTGGCTATGTTCACAGTAGCCTCAGTGCAGCCACTGCAGTTTGGTCTTTACCTCTGTTTGGATGTTTAATATTTACTCAAATCAAGAAAAATAGTATTTCAATAGTTCATCCTTTTTCCACACTATTTAAAGTAAATAGTATAAGAAAAATATATTAAGTTGATATATTAATATTAATATATTAGATGATACATGCCATGCTCTTCTTGACACTCAGTGCTTTTGTTCAACCTATTTTTTTTTATCAAGAAAGGCAATGTGTGCCACTCCTAAAAGCTGTAGCTAAATTCCTGGCAGTATTACTGCAATGTAAGACATTGATTGAGAACATTTTTTCACAATGACAGCTCTCTCTACAGTGCTAGCTTTGCATGCAATAATTTGTTTGTGACAGCGGGGATAGTTTGGCGGAATCCGAGCTTCAATTTAATATATTATTTATCCTCCATTTCTTAATAAGCTGAACTGATTAACTGTTGTTTTCAAGGGCTGTAATCACAACTGCAGGTACAAACAAGCTTCTCATCAGAACTGATTAGAGCTGATTCTGCTTCCAATGAGTCATTTGTAATTCAACACAGCGTGCACATACAAACCACAGCGAACAGAGAGGGGGGAGAAATCATGATGTGGTCTTCATTGGGGTGAATAAAATGAGTCAGTTATATAAGCTGGATGAAAAACAGCCATTCGCCGATCATTTGTTCTTCTAGCTCCATCGTTACAACACTAATCTGATCCTGTGCTGCATAAAAATAATACCATAAATGTATACGACAATCTGTAAGCTCTCTGCATGTCCGTCTCTCGGCCCTGTCGGTTTGAGCAAGTATAGGAACACCTATTTGTTTGTTTGAGTGTGTAATTTAACGGCTGTCTATTCAATTATATGCATGCACACTGATCTCGAAAGCTGGAATAGGAAGCATGTTTTTTTGTGCATATGTTAGTGTGTGTGTGTGTGTGTGTGTTTGTTTGTGATGTGAACATGTGCAAATAATATATTAAAATATGCTTGTACATGCAGACATCGTACGTGGCCGTCAGCTTTGTGTGTGATGTCAAACACCCACATGCCCTGTCCAGCCTGCAATTTACTGCTGTCTGCCAAGAGACAAAAGAGGTGGTGGGTTGCAGGAAGATAGCGAGAGAGAGAGAGAGAGAGAGAGAGAGAGAGAGAGAGAGAGAGAGAGAGAGAGAGAGAGAGAGAGAGAGAGAGAGAGAGAGAGACCAATAGACAGAGAGACCGAGACACCGAGAGAGAATTTTAAAACACCAGAAAGTGTGAGAATTATTGGCAGTGAAAAACAAGCCTGAACTGTAGTAGAAAAATCTAGCAAAAACAGCAGAAACAAAAAAAAGATAAAATGAATGAAATACAATTTAGATCCAAGCTGACAGCAGAGGAGGCAAACGAATGAAGGCAAGAAAATGAGTTAACAAGCAGTGAAAGACAAAAAAAAAAGAGTGATGAAGGGTTTCTGCAGCAGCTGTTGAATTTAGATAGAGGTCCTCTGGCACACAGGGCAAATTACCCCCGGGACCACAAAGGCCCCTCTAACCAGAGGGCTTGTCTTGGATGGACCTCTAGAAAGACACATACAACATACAGTCACATCTAAATTGTGTACTTATGTCTGAGAACAATGAATATTCATCAAAGTAGTCTTTAATGAGCTAAACAACAACAAAACAGTTTGCTTGTCAGTGCAGTCAGAAACAACCCCCCCCCCACACACACACACACACACACACACACACACAAACACAAACCCCACACCTCTCTCTCTTCTTGGATATTTTTTGCCGTTGGTTGGAATATTGATTTTTCCAGTTAGTTTAATAACTCAGCTTGGTAAGGAGCTTTTTCTTGGATTTAGGTCACCGCTGAGTGAATTAAATCCATGCAGAATGATTATTAGCTTGCTGGCTGTCCTGCTTGTGCTAGCTACGGAAAACGTCAAGTAAAATGTTGCTTTCACGTCGCCTTCAGCTGAACACTTCGAACTGCACTCAGCCGTCTCGCTTTTACATTACTGTGTTTGGAGTTCACACTCTTATGCTGCGTTCACACCAAAAGCGTTGCAAAAATTCGCAACGCAGCAGTTTATAAAAGCGGGGCGAGCCAACTGTTTCAAAGGGAGGGACTCCTATGCACCAACATGCAGCGTCTGGTCAAGCCGGCTACCAAAACCAAGAGCACGGAGGCTCGGATTACAACGCACACACGCACACACACACACACACACACACACACACACACACACACACACACACACACACACACACACACAGAGAGAAAGTGATTTTATTCTCTGCTGATTACTCCTCCATATCTCTACATAACAAATAGCTGCTGCAATATGATATTGTTTTGATGTCAGGGTAAGCATTTAGTTTATTATATTGTGCCTGAGTGACAGGATACACAATACTGCCGCTGTTTCATGCTGTTTAAACGATTGACAGTTGGTGGTATTGTGCAAAGAAACACAGCACTGTGCCATGAAGGAAAGAATGAAGAAGACTGCTGCAGAAGATTGCAAACATGGATGTAAACTATGCAGGTTTTTTCGGCAACAGGGACATATTTGATGTGTTTTTGAAAAAACAGTGAACGTGAACATAACTTTTTGCAAGAAAACGTCACAGGGCAACTTTGAATTTAAGGAGAGCTCGTCATCATCATCATCATCATCATCATCATCATCATCATCATAATGGTTAAACAAATCAGTCGCCATTACAAGATCAACATTGATAATGTAGGAGACTGGATGCAAACAACACTCTCTGACATAAAGTCACACTTTGTCGCGTTATGGCCACCATCCACCCCAACCTACTGAGTTTTTGCAGCACTATAATGACCTTGAGCTACATTCACCGTTGCTTATGACAGACAAAAGATTTTATTCACACGGCCACAAAAGGTCACTTGGTGCATATTAAGTGAGCAATTGGCCAATGCCTTCATTTGTCTGTTGAGGGCGGTCTTGAAGGTACTAACGTCCAAGCGCAAGAAAAGGCTAAAACACAAAAAATAACTCCCTCTGCCTCATGGGCATTATTGGTGCCTGCCAATACTTGTGGCAAGGGAAAGACACTTTCCAACACAGGCATGCACATTTTGATCTCATTCAGATTTAGGTTTGATTCTTGTCACATTCTTCCTCCGTCTATTTTCACATCCAAAGCCTCCCTCCCTCTAACTCAGAGACATATAACTAAATATTTTAAAAGACAGAGCTGGGTGAGATAAGAAGATTAGGCATATATATATATATATGTCCCTTCTCCTCATACACATTGGTGGGCTGACAGGCTGCTCTTTTTTTTTGCAGTGGTTTGGTGTTGGCATGTAAGCCCGACTGAGTGTAGAGGAGGAAAATCAGGAGGGGTCCTATTTTTCCTCATCAGACTCTATGTGTGTCTCAGTCTTTGAAACACAAACTCATCAACTCCCTGTCTCTCTCCTCACACACGTAAATGCACATACAAGCAGAGTTCATGCTGCCATGTCTTCTCCATCCATTAAGCTAATCAGACTTCGAGCCCCAGATAACAGCATCATTAGTGATTCTCAGCAACAGAAACCCCTCATAGCTGCAAAAGCGCCAGTCACACAATATTCCCGAACATAACTGCATTTCCTAATTCACTCTGCTGACAAGTCTAGGCAGCGTCAACTGACACACGCTGCCTCGAGGGCAAAGCACTGATTGCTGAGTTGCGATGGCAGCGGTATTATTGTTTTTGTTGTCTTGCAGCTATCTTGTACTTTTCAAAGCAAATACTTTTTCTGCCGTTTTACTAAATCCAGAATACAACTTTTCCATCATCACATTATTAACATTCTAATAATTACATTGAGTTCCCAGGATCAAGTTGTTTATTACCGATCAACACATTGAAGTGGAGCAATTAGTCCCTCATCAGGCTCTGCATAATTTATCAGGACGAGGGAGAGAAACAGGAGACAGAGGAGTGGCGAACAGAGGGAGAGGAAGATTGGGCTTTGTTCACAGATTTTCAGACCAGAAAATAGGGGCAACATCAATCTCCCGAGGGACGTTAGTGGAGCGAGAAACCGAGCATTGAAGCCACATGAACATTCATCGTGAAAGAATTAAAACGACAGATGAACCGAGATGACGGATGAAAAATACAGAAAAGATAAGCACAGATAGAAGAGAAGACCATAAACATACTGAATATTATTTTATTCCACTCTGAAAAGGTCTGGAAAATGACATCCACTCCAGAAGTGTCATTGCGGCTCTACCCGCCTGTCTGCTAGGGCTGAGCCTTAAGGCTCATAATCTTGTTAACTTATATTGGATGAGATAGTTCCTGATTTAAATCAAAATGTTTTCAGTTTGAAATGTTTCTTGAACTTTGACACAGCAATTGACAAAACAATCTTACCTCAGGGCCCATGAAATAGTCTTCCATTCAGTCCTTTAAATTTGCAATAACTTGAGTTGTGAACACAATCACCTCTAAGTTAATATTGCAAACTGGTTTGTTTCTTACAGCTGAGTAACACTGTCATTCATTGAGTCGTGTTTCTTTCCACCAGATGAATGCAAGTCCAATATGTACTCTCTTTAAACACTAGTTTTGTTCTCCACCAACTCCTAAGGGAAATAAGAGTGAAGCCATGTTTAGAGAAAAGCTCTTGACAGAGGCATCCATTGCTCTATACGTCCAAGTCTATTTGTACATCGACCTGTGAGCCACCTGTATTGACTGAATTTAGGCAAGAATTGATGTTCCAATGAAACGCTAATGCAGACAACTTATATAGATTTAAAGACATCGCAATATGAATAGCTGGCTTTTTAGCCGCTAAATGCTCCACTAACCTACTAGCTGCTAACTGTATGGGTCTCAGGGGGATGAGTCCTGTTACCACAAGTTAGCCGGTTCAAGCCCCTGTCCCCCCATAGTTCACATGTCGAAATGTCTCTGAGCAAGACACCTAACCCCTCGTTGCTTAGGGCAGCCCAGTGCTCCTTAACCAAGGATGGGTCAAATGCACAGAAGAATTTCCCCAAAGAGATTAATAAAAGATTACTTTTTTTCTGTTAGGTGACAAGTGTGTGCAGTGTCCACTGCATTTTAAAACGACACCATAGTGGCGGTGTGTGTGAACCAAAACAGTAAAGTTGCAGCCGTACAGCTGAAACTAACCAAAAACCACCAACCAAGAGCCAAATGTAAACAGCTAAGTAGACTTATACAGTTGGGTGATTTAACCATTGACCCAATGATAGAACAAAAGCTTACAGAATCATGAGGCGGGTAAAAAAAAAAACACAGCAATGAAATACAAACAGGGTAACAAATGCAAAGGTTGGCAGAAAATACAAAGTCAAGTCAGAAAGATATTCACGTGTCTGATAAATAAAAAAGCTGGAAAACACAGCCCAGAAGCAACTAAGCAAGCCTGATTACGGGACAAAGAGGCAGAATGTAGATATTAATGTAAAGTGTGCAGAAAAATGGCAAATACAATTCCATGAAAAGAATCTGAACATCTGCAGATGAAGTTCATGTAATAAGAAAAGAATCTACAAAATGGATTCAGCTAAACAGTTTTACTTGGACAAAGTTCTTGGACAGCAGTTTATGTTTTAAAACATGTAACATTGAGAGCTCTGGCTAATATTGTTAGATGTGAGATGCTTTTATAGAAATATATGTTTATAGTTTTCAGCTAAAGCCCAAAACAACTCAGAAAAACAAAGCACACATAAATGATAAAGAGTTCAAATAGACTGTCAGTGAAGATATTGCAGAAACTGAGCGAACAAAATAATTGAACAAAGAAGTAAAGGAAAAAAAGAGGAGAAAGCACTTTTCTGGGCTGACAAAGATGCCTCATTACAGAGGTGACCCTTTGACTGTTTCTGTGCTCGTCTCCAATGTCATGTTGGATTTGGTTTCAGTCTGTGGCCTGCAACATTATAGATTCATAGAAATTGTACAGAAAATAGAAACGAACCCGGAGATAGAGATGAGTAGATTAACGTGAATTGGGATCAGCGACCTCAGCCTGGATCAAAGCGTTTCGATCCCAAAATTAGCTATTAGGTGGACTCTCAAAGGGAATATTTGATGGCAAAGAAAATATCTGCGGTTCTTTTGGATTCAAAGTCACAACCTCTATATTTCATTCAGCAGGCACCTGCATTTAGCTCAACCTGCACATAAGCAAATCCAGTCAAAATTAATTTACACAAGTGACAAGATTACTCCTGACAGCAGCTTTGTCTCTGTCTGCGCTGCTTCGGCACGACACGGAAAATGCCAAACATATTCAGCATTAAATACGGAGGAAATCTTTTTTTTTTCAGGCAGCAGGCTCACCTTAAAGCATCGCGCCTTAATTTTAATGTAGCAGTGAATGTGTGAAATTATCTAATCAACACATACCAACGGGAATAGACATTGCATTCATTTATCACAGGTATAATTTTACCTCAATGTCTTCTTGTAAAAAAGGAGATTTATTGTACCGTTCGTGAGAAGGAATAACAAATACTTCCCCAATGCCCCTCTCTTCTTGAGAGCAAAGCCTTTCAGGAAGAAAGCTCTCAAGAAGCCCTCGATTCCTCTATACGATATTTCAATTAGTAAATAAATATTAAATTAAATGTAGGCAACAAGCGATGATCCAATGAAATGATAACGCAGGCAACTTATAATGCAGACATCTCTATGCTCCGTGCCAAATTGAATAAGACGTTTCATGTTGTCCTGGTCCACAGTTCTAATTACATCTGAAACCAGACCCTCGACACTCTGACTGATGCTCAGAAGCAGCCAGAGGAAGTAATCCACCAACGATGCCATCGACGACTACGCGCCCTGTTAATGACTGCACGTGGCAGTGAATGAATTATAAATTAGGCGAGGATGGAAGACACAGAAAATATGGCACATAAGCACACAGTTCTATCGTCTTGTGTATGCTGGCGGCAATTATTAAAACAAGTGAAACTATGGGAACAGCTGAATGGAAAATGAAGCAATCCAAGAAATAGTAGTGAGCAATGACTTGAATGTGCTGTAAAAATCAACAACACGGTTAAGAGGATTTTGTTCAGCTACAACTAACGACCGTGCTGTGCAGCGAGGTAATTTGGATAATAAAAGCCTTCCAAGAAAAAAAGTGAATGGTATTTTGCATAAAATCGCATTACTTAGAAAACACAGTGAGATAGAAGAGGGGAAGTAAAAGAGCTAAAGAATCAGTATGTTGTGATTATAAATGTGTCTACAAGGAGCCAAAAAGAAAGCAGCTGGTACTGTATGCTGGAGAGGTGTTTTTAAAAATCTGGGTAGGAACCAATCTAGAGCCATGTAAAAAATTTAAAGGTCTTTATGTATTGTAGTATAACAATCATTCATCAGATTCATGATTAAAAGCATTAATGGAAAATGTTCTTTAAAGCATGGCTGCCCTGAGAAAAGAGGGACACATTGACCCAGGGTAGGTGTCAATGTGCTAACAGTGTCAGGTCGATAAACTGAACTGTGATGAATTGGTGGAAACATCGTCCTGCGCAGGCAAAGTGCAGGGATGCTCCTCTCGCCGCCTCGAGACGTCCTTCTTGATCTACTTCCAGGCTAATACAGCACCAACTGCCCATGGGGCCTTGGCATGTGCATACACGTGTGCGAGCACGTGTGCATCCGGTTACGCTGTACTGCCCACAGACGCCGAGGGCAGACATGGAGACCGGGCAGCATCCTGGGCAGGGCCGTGGTTAATGAGGACAGGATGCTCCATTAGCGCTCCCCGGAGCTACAAGCCTGCTAGTCACAGCCCACTTCTATCATAAAGGGAGAGAGATGGGCAGGAAACATGTTGACGAACTGGCACAAGCTTATCTAACCCTGGCATGTGTGTGCGCGGAATAAAAATAAAGATGAGCTGAAGGAACTGGCAGCTAATATGCTGTTGAGTGTGGCTGCAGACTAAATTGGAGTCAGTATAACGTTAATATGAAGGGAAAGATGAGAAGGGGGTGGCAGCGCATGTTGGTATGGGTTGTGGCAAGACGGATTAGGCACTTTACAGTTAAAAATAGTCCACTGTAGCCATGAAGTAGTGGTGATTAAAATACAGATTTTTCGCTTGAAATACAGCAAAATTAATCTCAGCGAGTATATTTCCTATTTTGGGGATTCTCACATATCCAGACCAAGTGTAGTGAAATAACCCTTATACAAAATTCACAAAGATCCTTTAAAATTCCCCTGACTCCTTACTGACAGGCGCGTCCATATTGACGCCATTAAAACCCACTATAGAAAGCTCAGCCTAACTTAATGAGATGACAGACGATGCTGGGCTTCTCATCTCACATCTTCCCAAAACTGCTGCTGAGTCATGAGGAAAATGAGCCGCAGAATCATCATACCATGAAACACAGCTCGGCAGAGAGAAATACAGTGAAGTGTGTATTTAGGAAGAGAGAGCGATAGAGAAAGGAAGGTCTAGCTGTTGTGATGACGCTATTCAATGGGAGAAATGAGAGCAGATCTTGACCCTGCACAGCAATCCCATTACACCGCCTAATTGGATAGGGTGTGTGCACCACATTGATAAAATTAGACCACTAAAGGGTGCAGGGTGGGGATCAGGGGAGCCCTTTGGACCTCAATTTGTGCCTTTTGGTCCGCTGGCAGTTAAAGCCACTGCAAAGAAATATCCTTGAGGAGAAAACAGCTCGAGTGGCTCTATAAATAACAAAAGGTACGCGGCAGGTAGATGACTTTACTCTGCGCCCGCCACGCATGCACTGTCAACAGTTTGTTTCAACAACAGCTGCTTTCCCCTCTTGGCGCCTCATCAAGAAACGGATAGGAGAAGAAAAGAGAATCGGCCCTCGGCCGAGCACGACAGGGAAAGAACCGCAGCTCCATCCACAGCTCCATCAGAATTTAATCACACAGCTCAGATTGGTCACTCACGAATAATCGGTTCATTTCTAAAACTATTACATGCCTATATTCTGCAACAGTAGCACAAATGATCCTAATTGTGAATCTCCGAAAAAAGATTTCACAGGAAAATAAGTGCTTTCCTGTGAAGGAAGTAGCAAAGCCTGGATAAAAATGGTGAGCTTTAGTGCAGAATAAACTCCATCTCATGTGAACCTTTTGACAAGACTTTTTTAATCCTCTATTCTTTATAAAAATGTAAGCAAGGTTCTTTTTTGCAGCAGGAAATAAGCAGCCTTTAACACCTGAAAGGTTCTATGGTCGGCTTGTAAGCAAGCAAGGGAACAGCTACCAAGGAGAGGTAATCCATAGAATTATAAATGAAGTGCAGAAAATAGAGAATCAATAGTTCTTTAATGTGCACATTTCAATTGGACTCGCTAACACACGTGAAGCGAGGAGGCACTCAATTCACCGTAAAGTTCATCTATCTCCCATATCTATCATGATCAACAACAATAAAAGATCAAACGGCTCCAGAAGACAACGACAAGGAGGTCAATGTAGAGGTTAAGGACGTAGTGAGAGTTTTAATTTGAAGCGATATAGTGACTTACACACATACAGAGGCACGTGCTCACGCCCCAAGGTTGAGTCTGACAGGACGATGGCTGGCAGTTTTGGAAACAAACACAAAGAGGAAGGAGGCTTTTTGTTTTTGCATTTTAGTGCAAAACCTTAACAGGCTGGCACTGCTCCAGGAAGCAGGCTCATTAAATTTGTACCTCTAATATTGGAAAGTAATGGTCCATGATTAAAGAGATTCCTAGTTTCAGAGACACAATGACCTATAGTTGAAGAGCCACTGCAGAGTAAAATCCTGTTAAGCGTTTCCTCTTGCTCATTTATGATAGTTAGACATGGAGAAGGAGATCTGGAGATCTAAAAATCTGTGTATACAAGTTATGTCATGCTACCCCCCCAAAGCTAAACTCAGACTAAGCGTTCAGCTAAGAATATTTACAAAGGTTTACAACAACAGCAGCCAATTTAACCGTATAATTATTTCATCTTGGACAAAATGAATGGAAATGATGCTGTTTCGCCTCCTGAGTACTACTGAGGCTCATAAGCGCTCACATCTTCAGGAGATATGACAGCAAACCAGCACAGGGCGAATAGCGCAGGTCGGAAATGGCAGTAATAACTCAAATCTTATCATTATATACTGACACTGGTATGATACATATTTGCATAAAATGTATCTTTAATAAGCCTAGCATGTGTACAGCTCATATGGCTCAAGATATCTATATGTCACTGCCTCGGAGCAAAAAAAAAAAGGAAATTCCATATCTTGCTGCTTCGGAGGCGACCGTGATTATTTATTATTCATAGAACTGAATCCAAAGCATGATTCATCGTGGTTGTCGTTTTCGCCTGCCAGAAGATTACGAGGGACAATCTGGCCCCTGTGACGCCGCATTGTTCCAGACAGTGAAATTGCAGCGACAGCTGTGTCACTCCACTGTGGAGCAAACACAAAGGCCGAGGTTTGGACAGTACAGGCTGAGTATGGTCATTACTGTCACGGAGCCAGTGAGTGCTGCGAGGCTCCACAGGTGGCATGTGAGAGGAGAAAAAAAAGAAATTAACAAATGAATACTAATAAACACATTCATTGTTGTGTGTGACATATTGCTCTACAGTCATTTAAATGACTTGTGGGGAGAATTACGTCACAATGTCTGCAAGTGCTTCAAGGAACTCTGAAGCTGAATGTCTGACTCAGGGATGTGAGTTCACCTGTTTTACATGTCTTCTGTAAATGTGGCGTGTTTCTCTGAAGATTCCACATTCGCTGCATTACAGGTTTCATGCCTGAATGAGCGATTCTGCTCAGTTGTGTTTGTGTTTGATGCACTGATGCTCCGCACCTGAGAGAAACAGCACTGATTCCTCACTACTGATGTAGTGAATGCAGAATATTACTTCTTGTAATAAGGCAGTGAAGTCACAAAACAAGCCAACTGAGTTGAGTATTTAGTACTCAAAAGCCACACAAATCCAATTTCCATATTGGTAATGGATGCGTTGACTGTATAGTTTGACAGCGGTTGCTCATAATAAAACTGGCACCAGACTCTCAAGTTACCCTCAGCTCTGTTGCACCTTTTAGCATCTTTCAGCTCAATATTTAAAGTCTGCAACTTGTGATTCCGTCTTACCGCTCTAATCATAACTGGCATAAACTCACTGCACCTGCCCAGCAGAAAACAGCAGACAGACAAAGGTTGTGTGTAGCTGGTGAACATATGGCAATGTTTAGTTGTCCAAGAAATTTCACTTCAGGGTTAGTGGAGAACATAATGTAGTCGAAATCTAAATGTTATCTTGTCTGCAAGGTTGTGTCAATGTTCGAATTGAGAAAAAAACATAATCCTCCTATAGCTATAAAATGCATCCTTAGTCAGTACTTTTCCTCTGCACGCCTACTTCGTCAGGTATGACCTGCTTATGGAGGCTTATGTCAGATTACTAAAGATAGATATTGCTTTGTGAGTAATATTTCTTTGCTATCTTTCTACTTCTCCACTTGTGTGACAAGCGTTTAAGCAACAAATAAACTATGTAAACGTTTTGGCACCAATGGAAAAGGATCTGGGCAATTGCAGGGAATTCAGTTTTTCAGTGTTGTAGTTATGTAACCTTGCTCAAAGTCATCCCTGTTCCAGCTGATGTTGAAGTTGATGTGTAGAGTCCAAGTGCAAGTCTGAGTTCAAGTTGTCAAAATTCACATCAAAGTTGTTTCAGTAGTCGTTGCTTTTTGACTCGGCATTGAAATCACTGCACATTAGTCAGGCTTCCGCCGTCCCCGATGTTTTGGGACGTTCCATCCATCTTCCCAGATATTTAATCTTTCCAAGTCTTCTCTTGCCTGCCACCCAGGTGCCGGCAAACCATCACTCAAAAGCTGAAATCATGGCCTCTGTCAGTTAACAAGATCTGGAAGGAGCCCTCCTCGAGCAGACAAATAGGAGGCCATCAGGGCTGCCCAGATGCAAATAGTTTTTATCAACCGTCAGAATGCGAGCGTTGAGTTGTCACTACAGGATCCCGACAGCATTTTCTGCTCGCCTGCCAGCCTTATATTCTAAATCCTCATCCAACCTGACGGCCAAAGCATTTCAACTCTCAGGAGACATATTTTTTGCAACTTCCTAGAGAGATGCTATAGAAGGAAACCACACACTCTGATAGCAGTTACACAACTAAAAACCCTTTGCATTATCCCTCCCAAGCAATTACATTCAGAAAGATGAAAACTCTGTGCATGCAACTGTGATCATAGTCATCTCAGTGTAAGGAAATTGATGGGCGGTTCGTACATGAGGGGACTGGAAATATAAGAAGAGAAC
The DNA here is from genome assembly GCF_023055335.1 of Clinocottus analis. NCBI lineage: Eukaryota > Metazoa > Chordata > Actinopteri > Perciformes > Cottidae > Clinocottus > Clinocottus analis. Next base: position 17,622,379 of record NW_027176042.1, read on the forward strand.
CGCATGCTTCTGTTTCCAGACATTATCAGTTTTGAAGGCTCCTGCTGCCATACGGACGTCTTGGTAGGCAACAACAGCCGTGCAGTGTGTACGTCTTCTTGGCACAATGACAGATCACAGTTCCCCTAATTGGTTAACAGGATTTCAATTCCTGCACTGTGTTTTAAGCTGTCATCGTCTGCAGACTACTATGAAGTACACTAAAACACTGCAGCCTGAATGAAACAGAAGCACTGCATTCAGCCATGTGAAAGACAATAATTCAAGATACTCTTCAGAATTTAAAACTGACCGTTTGAAATAAATCATAATATACAAGAAAGAACATCTGTATGAATTTGTCATTATTATGCTGCCTTCAAACACACGCTGAATACATTTAAATGCAGTTCTCAAGATTGAAGCGGGAATGATTTCAAGCTGTTGTATTGTCAAGCTGCCACTCCCAAATAACATGAAAATGATGAGACAATGAGCATTCAATCTGCTTGAGGAAGATATCGTGCCGATTACACCGTAGACAACAGCAATGCTGTCTTGCATTGCAATAGGTGTGTGTGTGTGTGTGTGTGTGTGTGTGTGTGTGTGTGTGTATTTGTGTGTATGTGTGTAAACTGTGTGTAACATTTGTAAGCTGATAGGGATTTTCGGCTGTCTTCATCATCACTTGAACTGAACTCTCAGGCCATATGTGCGTGTGTGTGTGTGTGTGTGTCTGTGTGTCTGTGTGTGTGTGCGTGTGTGTGTGTGTGTGTGTGTGTGTCTTTGTGTTAGCATTGGCCCTGATGCGCTTTGCATCTAAACAACGAGAACATTTGCATTTAGAGCACTCTTAATCTCCTGCTGTTAACCTCGGATCCATCAGATTGAAATGTTTTCCAGCTCGGTTTATTTTCACACGCTGATATCATGGCAGTGACAGTAATCAGCAGCAGCGATTCAAATATATTGACTGGACAGAAACACCCCCCAGAGCGTAATTATGACTTTCATTAGATTTGCACCTGATACCGCAACAATTCGTTTAAAGCTGACAGCAAGATACACCAACAACGATCAACCCATCCTTCATGATCTTCTGAAAATCAATTAATCAAATCAATACCACAGAAGAAGCAAATAATGAGACAGTGTGGGATCACAGGGGTAAGGCCAAGAAAATGATGAGTTTTTAAGATCTTCTCAACGTTGGTAAAGCTCAGGCTTGTGGAATGTATTGATTTTGGGCTTCAACAAGAAATTGGATGATTTTGGCAGCTCATCTGAGGACATGACTTGAGAGGCTATTTGTCAATTGGATCTAGCTTCATTGTGTGCAAGGTTTAGTCCACCTTGTTGCACTGCAACACTCATCTGAATGATGCATGATGCTGATCAGAATATTGATAGGGGCTATACTTAGTTTGATCCTTTTCAGAAGCCTTAAATCATCCAGTGCTGTCGGTCAATATCAGATGTGTGAGATGAGAAGTGTAACCCCTAGTGTTAGCGCACGCCGACTGCATGCGGCGATAAAGAGAAGGGGATCGTGAAAAGATAACTTACCCCGAGGTTGACAGTATCATCTCCTTGAAATATTGGGATGAACTTATCCCTGCGGATAATTTCCGACTTGTTTAGAGGACGAAACCGACACAAAACCTTGATATTGCATTCTGCGTTTGCTTCTGCCATTGTACTAAGGGGAAAAAATAGTAGACGCGCTTCCAAAAGATAACGAGGAATTTAAATTAAAGACAAAATATCCCCGTGCAACCTTTTCCCGGAAACCGCCTGGGCGCAGGCTCAAACCACCGGCTATGCCAGCATGGAAAGCGAGACCGGCAAGCGAAACATTTGGAAGACTGAACTACGAGTTTTTGGGGAGAGACTCAAGCCGAATCCATTAAAGAAATGTTAAAAAAAAGAACCCGTTTGAGAGAGTTTCCGGTTTCAAATGTCCTCAACCCAACTCGGGTCCAGTTGAGCGGCGGAGAACAGATGGAGAGTTGTAAATGGTGAGTGTATTCCAAGCTGGTCCGGGCGGCAGTGGCTGCTCAGAGGCATGCCTTGCATCACTGTCATGCCAGTGACTCTCACTGGGGGCGGGGCGTGGTAAAGGAGCAACTCAAAATCCTCCCTCATCAGCACCACTGAGCAGAGGGGCCGAGGAGCAGGGAGAGGAGCTCCAACTCTGCTTCTTATTCCCGCAACTATAACTATACCGGCCTGGACAGAAAAAGTTTACTTTCAAACATTAAACACTTTAGTTTATACCATTGTATGTACTTATGTTTAGTCGCTTTGGTCACTTAGGATAAAAATTAAATGAAATTAACTAAATTACTAAATTAAATGAAATGTAATGTAATGTAGTTTCAGGGGGAGCACAGAAAGTTGAAGCTGCAGCTTGTTGCATCTGGTGAGATGATTTATGTTGACAGAAGCTTAGCAGAGCATTTTATAAGCTGTTTTCTGAACCAGACTGCTCGCCTTGCATGACAAATTGGGTAGTCAGGAAAAACCCAAGACTCCATCATTTTTATCCGGAGATTTAAAGGGGTAGGCCAAATCCATTGATGTGTCACAGCACCTGCATTTACGTGAAAGATACTGATTTAAAAGACAGACTGGTCAACGTTGATCTCGCTAAAATGTTCTGAATTGTAGTCCATGGGGATCATGTTTCAAAAACACTTGATAGGACAAAAGACTCAATTTTCATTAAATCATCCCCTGCCTAACTATTATTACACAACAGTGTCACAGGTAAATTATATAATGATAAGTATCAGATTACATTTGTTTAATAGGCAGAATGAATTTAAAAAATATATATGTGGATTCTGCCAGTAGCGTAAGATGTATAGACAAGAAACACAGTAAGAGAGAATATATCCTCAGTACTTAGGTTTACATTTAAAATGGATGTATTTGCATTTTAATGAACATTATACAATAATCTAAGGCAAGCCTTGTATGTAGCTGGCAACACCCTAAGACAAGACCACAATATCCAGAGTTGCGTGACATAAGGCTCTGGATGACAAAGCCATGTGTGTCTTGAGATGTAGACTAATGGGCCTTCAGATGACGCATAGTCATCTATACCAATCATGTGATTGGTTGACAGTAACGATTTATTGTGTGAATGTTAAATACAATAAATAATAATGTGTAGCAGCCGGCTATGTATGTATTGAGTATGTAACATGTGATATATAGTAAGTGACAATAAAAAACAAATGTGAATTATGTGAACACACTCTTATATTATATAACTATAAGAAGTTTATACTTGAATGTATCACTGCTTGTCCTCCAATCTGCTTGTTCTCCAACATAGCCTTCAAAACACCCATGATTTGCACAAGAAAAAAAGCAGATGAAACATTAAAGCTGTTGTAGAATAAATTATTAGTTCATATAAACAAGGAAACATATATCAAACTTTATCATACTTTATATTGCTATTTGCTATTGATTATATGGAATAGCTTACTTAACAACCACTTTAGATAAGCGGCAGCTTGTTTTTCCGCCAGAGTGAATCATCTTCTCAGTCGACTGTCTTTGGCCTGTTGATTGAGTTGGTACTGCTCGTACCTTTAGCGCCACCGTGTGACCACTCTGCTGAAATGCAACAAAATAGTTTTAGACAAAAAGACAGAATAATATAGTTTTTTAGGTAAATTAATTTTTAAAATTGTATGAATGCGACAGCCAATATAACAAAAATAATAGTACAATCATGGTAAACGACAGATAGGGAAGTTGTATTGGTCAAACTGAGCGCATGCGTAAAGACGTTCCACTTTCCTGGGAGTGTTTGATTTGTTGATTTTTTTGCGCCGTTGAAGTATCGCCCCGTCTTTCGTTGTAGCGAACACCGCCCGGTCAACCGCTCTTTCATGAAACCCATCGTACACGCCGTTAAACAACCAGCGTGGTGACGTCACGATATCAGCCTGAAAGCATCCGCCGGCTGAGAGACAGTTGGCTCAGCTACCGTTAGCTTGTGTGAACCACTTCATTTAGTTAATCGACCATTAGCACATTTTAAAGAACCCTTGTTGTATTCCATCGTTGTTCATTGTTCTCGTCTTTGCTCTTTGCTGAAAATGGCGGATCCCAAATACGCAAATTTGCCAGGAATTGTAAGTGGCTCATGTTAGCAGACAGGTTAGCTTGAATGCTACTAATAGCACCAAGACGTGACAGCTGAGCTAGACAACGTCCCTGCTGTTTACTTTGTTGTGTCCGATTGTTTTGCAAATACGAGACAGCAAGCGTTAAAATGATAGATTCTCTGTGGTAACATGTTCAGTTAATGTGTCTTGTGGTACCAGTTACCAAATAGCAAGCTACGGCTCGTCACTCCGTGTTGTTGGATGGGCCGGGGCGTTGGCCAGACTAAAGACGGGATGTTTTATATTTTAATATGATGTTTACCTGACTGTTTCATTAGGCCTTTAATGAGCCGGATGTGTACGAGACCGGCGACCTTCCAGAAGATGACCAGGCTCAGTTTGAGTCGGTAAGTGGACGTTTTTCTATTGACTGGATTTCTCCGTTTGCGGTTTGATTCGCTGCACTTTAACCGAACTAACGTTAGAAAACAAGTGTTCAATAAGAGTTTACTCTTGTTATAACGGAGAATACACTTCTTCACTGCGCATTATTTACTGCCACCATTACACGTCTATAACCACGAAATAACTAACGATTGAACTCTCTAATCGTGCCTCAACAATCTCTATCTGTCTAAACTGTGTCACCGCATTTGTGCTCTCCTTACAGATAAGTAAGGGAAATGAGTACAGAAGAGATTTTTTTTTTTTTAAAGAAGTCCTATGCAACACCATTATCGTTTAAGATAACAAAATCTACTGTGGATGTTTATATAGATGTCATGAAGGTGGTCTTTTGACTCTATTCTATAAAAGTCTATTCTCACTGCCCACCAACTTTTACATTAAGCAGAGTTAGTGGTTGCTTTGCTAGAGTACAGTCTTTTTCGATAGTGTATTGCTATGCTGTACAGTTTACTGACCAGCTGAGTGAATCCTAATTGGCATTTTCCCTTCCATGTTTCCACATTCGTTCTTCCCATACCCTTGCCCTTGTTTTGACTCCCCCATCCCTCCTGGGATCCTAGTTTGTACAAGTAAGACTGGCTCCATTTTACTCTAAGTGAGCTAAATGCCATGCTTTTGATGCATGCATTTTTAATCTCATGTCCACTTTTCCTTCCTCGTAATTGATTGGGGTGAAATGAGAAATAAATTGATTAAGTGACCCTTTTGTGCCCTGTTATTCATGAATTTCCGATTATTTTGAAGTGCAAGGAATTGATTATTTTCCTCCTACTTGTGTTACTCAAGTGAAACTCTTTTAAATGATCTTGATGGGTCTTCAGCACAGCAACACTTCAATTACAAAAGTGTTCATTTCTTTTCTTGTTTTTAACCTATCATCATGTTCTAACAGTTGCTTCCTGCCTAACCACACTATTTTGACTAACAGAATGTTTTAAAGGCCCCTATAGGCTGCAATAACTTCTTGAAGGTTAATTGGTACATTTCATGTCATGCTTTGAAAAAATGGCCATACTCGCGTTTACATACACACATACATTTTTTTTAATTGAGACACATCAGAATGTTTGATAAATTCCTGGTGAATCCGAGCATAAATGATAAATGTAATCAGAAGCTTGCATTAACTTGTGCAACGCTTCTGCAGCCAAACAAAAGACACACTTTGTCTGTGGTGCTGCTAATTAATTTAATGTTCAACAAAATATTCTTCTTAGCCAGAGTTCCACAAACTTCCTTTATTTGACCTATATATTTACTTTATTCAAGTATGTTGCGTTGACTAGTGTGTTCTACATCATGTTGTGTAGAGACGCATTGCTTTGTAATACTGAACTTGTAAATTAGGGCCCAAATTTCTCATAATGTCAGACCTTTGACGCAAACTTCCGTGGTCACCAATACCCTAAATCTGCCATCGATGGATATTTCTCGCAGTGCTATCTTAGACCTCATTATTTAATTTGAGACCAAAATCACTTTGTGTATAGGGGCCTTAACCTGGATGTACATCATTAACAGCTTTGGTTTAGTCTTGCATATTAATTTAGGATAAACAGCATGATATTAAGAAATAACTCACCCTGATAAATTATTTATGATAGATTGCAATTTCTCTAACATGACTCCCACGTTACCCTTATTCTGTCTCATGGACTGTTTTTTAAAACTCAACCTCCTCTATCCAGAGCATAATGTTTTGAGACCCACAAAGCCCTCCATGAGAGCATATGGTCACATTGCATTATAAAGGGCAGTATGGTATTAAAGGAGAACGTACATTGCGTACCATCTGACCCTAAATCGGGAAGAGAGAAAGAACTGGAGACATAAGCAGTCGTGTCTCCAGGGATTTTAGCAGCAACTCTCAGAACACTGCGTTCTTTCTTATCTTTCCCCGACCCTGGCCAACTGTTCCTGTTGTGTGCATGGCATGTGATAACCACATTAATCTGTGTTGTCTCTCTCTCTCTCTCTCTCTCTCTCTCTCTCCCCCCCACCCACTTTTTTTCTCTCCCTCTGCTCTTCCGTTACTTTCTCTAACTCTCTTTGGAAACCCAAGGAGCTGGTAAGAGCCTGACTAACTCTCCTCCTCACCCTTCCTCCTCCTCCCTTCATCTGCTTAACTCGTGTGTTTTGTGCTGTTTAAAAAAATAAATAATAATCTAAATGTGAACCTAGACTCATGTCACCTATCTGTATGTGTCAGTGGTGTTTTAATCCTACCTTTGCCTTGAGTTCATCATAATTGATCACGTTGAAGTTCTGATCCAATTATGCACGTTTTTTTTGTGCTCCCTAGAATCACTAATCAAACTGTCATTTAGAAAAGAAAGTTTTTGTGGCTTCCAACTTTTCATTTACGTAACATTGATTTTATCATATACATGATTAACACATTTTAATAAAGAATGAAACCTTTTTCAAAGAAGGTCTTAAAAGTCTACAATCAAGCCAAGAGAAAACTCTGTGATGACTGTGATACACATAATGTTGCCTGCTGGTACTCTAAATTTTGCTGTAATAATCTAACTCTGGACAGCCCCAAATTGTTATGGCTATGAAGCTACTGCAGATCTTCATGATTCATGGCTACAAAGGCTTTTATTATCTTTGGGTGTGTAATCTTTCTAAGTCATAATAAGCTCCTTGACTTAACCACGTAATTCATTTTCTTTTAAATAATATTTCAGGGCAATGATCAAACAAACATATTTTAAGTCGAGCTTGGTCTTCAAGACTTATGGCTCACTTGCTCCATAAGCCAACACTATTTTTGTTTAAGTCTTTGGTTTCTGTAAAGTCTACATGTCCTTGTAAAGATTTGTTGATGTTAATTTTACTTTATTTCCTGATATTCTCAATGACAGGAGGAGCTCTGCAGTGACAGCGTGGAGAGGATTGTGGTCAACCCCAACGCAGCCTACGACAAGTTCAAAGACAAGCATGTCAACACCAAGGGGCTTGGTCAGTTCACAGTGGATCATAAATCACAATTTACTATTAACTTAAGTAACGTTTTAAGGTAAAACAGAACGGTAACATCACCTTTTTAGTAAATATAGTACATGACTAAAAATATAACTGTCCAAAAGCTACATTATCATACATTTGAATCAACACAATCTCTTCTTAAAAATTATATTGTAATATATTCTTCCCGAAGGTATGATTTATTACAAGACTGTTGCATTACACTGCATACGTTAACGGACTTTGACTTGACGACCAATCTGATCTTTCTTCCTTTTTGATTTTTAACAACCCATTTCTCTCATTTTTACAGATTTCTCAGACAGAATCAGTAGAAGCCGAAGAGTGGGCTATGAGTCAGGAGAATTTGAAATCGTGAGTAACTTTTTATTTGGCAGAAATGAATTACTTCCTTATTTGTCCTTTTTTAAAAACATGTTCCATTTGAGGTGAACAACACCATTGGGATTTTTATTGCACTTGATAAAGTCAAGCGTCTGCTCTCTTTATATTAGACTTACTTTGCTGTTGTGCAATGTTCACAATCCTCTCTCCTCTTTGTTTAGCTTGGAGAGGGCTGTGGAGTGAAGGAGACCCCCCAGCAGAAGTACCAGCGCTTGGTGACCGAGATCCAGGAACTCACTCAGGAGGTGGATGCCATCCAGGTGAACTGACAGCGAGACACACGCATGAGCTCGAGCACTACTCTCCCTTTCCCACAGGACTTGGCAAGGAATGGCACGCTCTGATTATCCAGCCTTTAGCTAGCAGTCTGCACACAGATTCAATAGCTGGTCACAAAGGGTCTTTTCATCCGCTCTACTCCTTGACCACATCATCATGGGAGGGCAACCTTTTAGTTGGAACCGTTTCAAAGGTGGAATATTTATGTCCAATTCACACTGTTGCACTACAGACCTGAGCTTTGTACGGTGTGTGTGCACTGAAGCCCTAAATGAACTGAAAATGAATTGATTAAAACATAGTCCGAGAAATTGCTTTTCAGACTTAGAAAGACACCGCAACCCTGAAACTAATTAAACCTTTGGTGTCATTACCTTGGATACTCACAAGGTAGAGTCTGCTGCTCCATGAGTCCAACATCAAATTCAACCTGAATTGGCAGTGTTTGTGATATAATCCATGGGTTTTACCTCATGCAGGTCATGCTGCCAGAATATGCAGCCTGCTTCTGTGTTTCAGTCTCTAAATTTGAACTTGTGAGTAATTGGAGTAATTGGCTCACTCCAAATTAAAGTGTGGCCATTCATCAGGGTGAATGTATTGATAGGAAAAGTAATCTGCATGCATAGGTGTGATCATGCTGTAATTTAAAGAGCAGATTTATTGAGAATAATTCAATGTCAGGGTTTGATGATCGTGTGCTAAAGGATCGCAACAGAAATCGTACTGCATGTCAAGGATGTAGCTTTGTTATTAAAGAAATATTCTCTTTATTTTCAACCTGTTATTGTATTATAGTTTAGTATGCGGGTCAAAATCATTGTCAACGTGCCGCCTCTGTTATAGATGTTCGGAAAACCAGCAAAACAAACAGAAAACACACAAAATAGCCCTCTGTATTTAGTGATTTCATTTGTTTCCCCTAAAATATATATCCCATGCAGGAAACTACACTAGCTAACCCAAATTCAGGTTAAAAAAAACTGGAATGTCTGTAATTCTGTTTTACTGAAATATGATATCAGAACAAATGCAATTTCCTAGTGAAAGAGTGAATGTTTCCATATGCAGTATGTTTCATATATCTATTTGAATTTACCTCTACCTTGTTGTTCGAACAGTCACTGCTGTGTAGAACTCAGTTGCTCAATGACGGTGGTGTTCATTTGCTTCCAGTCTGCCACAAAGGAAACCAATGCAGAGGAGCGCCTGACCCCGGTGGTGCTCGCCCAGCACGCTGCCCAGCTCAAACAGCAGCTGGTTTCTGCCCATCTCGACTCCCTGCTGGGGCCACATGCACACATCAATCTGGCTGACCCCGATGGAGCACTAGCCAGGTGAGCTGGGGGGCGAGACAATAAAGAGGACAAACATCTGAAAGCTGATGGTAATCAGAGTCTTGCAGAGTTATGAGGTAGTAAGCAGGGAATAGATGGACTGAGGGATAAGAGAAACGGTAGCTTGAAGATATAGGCGTCAACAATATATGGTCGGAGGGAAGAGCAGCGGATTTACTTCAAATGAGCACACTATAACCCAGATATAAGGAGTGAGAGAGTAACAAGGGCAAGACCCCTCCAGAACTCAGCATAGTGTTACCTGGGGAGCAAAAGAACTGACAGATTATTGAGGAAGGCATATTTAAAATTGGAAGAGAGAGATTCCCACGAAGGCCAGAGAGAGTATGAACACATACAGTAGTGACATTTCAGTCCACAGCTTTGTCCAGAAGATGGAGAGGTAAAGAGACTGTGACACGAGAGAGGAGGGGAGTAAAAAGAGATAGACGGCTTTAAAGGGATCCGAGCTTACCTTGACCTTGCTGTTTACAACAGAGCGTGAAAAAGCTTTGGAGTAAGAGAGTGGGAGGGCACAGCAACACATGATATGAGCTGATAACAATATTGAGCATTTAATCCTTTTGTGTCTCCCTCTCCTTCCTTCCCTCAGGCGTCTGCTTACCCAGCTTGAAGTGGCCAAGGGCAACCGTGGCAGCGCCGCGGGGGACAGCAAGGCGGCGGTATCCGCTAAAAGCCCAGATGGAGTGGTACTCTACGAGCTGCACAGCAGACCAGAGCAGGAAAAATTCAATGAATCTGCCAAGGTAAAGTGTAAAGGGAGGTGGAGGGAAGCAGAGGAAAGTGTCTGGGATGAATGCACTTGTGAAATGCGCGAATGTTGATCTGCTCGACGCCTTTTTGTTTTCATTCTCGTGAGAAGAATGTCAGAATATTTAATGGTAAATAAACGGGACAAAAGGCTTGCTGTCTGCCTGCGTGCGTGCACGTGTGGGTGTTTCTGTGTGATGCTGTTGTCACTACCAGCCATGTGTTGCCTTGTTCGGTCCCTGTAGATGGCGGAACTGGAGAAGCGTCTCGCTGAGCTGGAGATGGCTGTTGGCTCAGGATCAGACAAGCAGGTACACACACAAGGTCTTCACGCACACATCCTCTCTAATGCTTTTCTCTCTCTCACATTAATTCTGTTTATCTTATTCTCTCTTTCACTCTCACACCAGTAGAATTTCATGCTCCTGTTGCCGTGTAACTATCCACTTATAGAAGCTGAAAAAAAATCTTACACTTGATTTATGTAAATTATGGCTTCATTCCTTCTTGTATTTAATTTCCCTTCTTTGTGTTGCAGGGACCTCTGAGTTCTGGGGTACAAGGATCCAGTTTGATGGTAAGAAGTCAAGCAAGTGGAGTTTGTGTCTGTATTCATAAGTTTGTGTATCTAATGTGCAGCCAGAGAACTGGGTCATACTTCAAAGATGAATGACATCAGTTCCTCCAAGTTTGTTTATTGTTGCTGTGCCAGTAGCAAGAGAAGAACACTGTTTTTTTCCGCACGCTTCTATATAACTTGGGTTTGTGTGTGTGTGTGTGGTTGTTTGTTTGAATCAGGCCACTATAGAGCTCCTGCAGGCGAGGGTCAGCGCACTGGACTCAGCTACTCTGGATCAAGTGGAGGCCAGACTGCAGGTAACTAATCAGCACACAGCACGGCATTCTTATTCACTCTTCATGTTTCCCAAAGGAACTTTGTGTTTTAAAAGAAATATGTTGTTTTGCTGTGTTACGGGAAGACTTCTAAAACAAGCTCCATATTTCATCTATTTGCGTTCAGTCCGGTTGAGATGGTGCAACAGCTAACCCAGCAAAGCCAAAGCTTATTAAAAACGTATTACACATTGCGTCTTGTGTGTCAAACAAATGTTCAAATATAAAATAAGATATAGATCACAGCCCTTCCTCTGACTGTGTGTATGTATTGATATCTAGCTGCAGCTTGCCCGCTAAAAAGAATCAAAAGGCACATAAGAAAGTTTCGGAGTCATTGTAAAGTTTTCTTTGTGGTGTTCTTTGTGGGCGACTGTGGCTCAATCGGAGGATTGACGGTTCGATCGCTGAGTCCGCTAGCCCATGTTGATGTGTCCTTGAGCAAGACACGTAACCCCACAATTGCTCCTGTAGCTGCGCCTACGGTGTATGAGTGGTTGATGATAATGATGTGGCGCCTTGCATGGAAGCGCCTCCCATCAATGTGTGAATGGGTGGATGATGTCCTGTAGTGTTAAAGCACTTTAAGTGGTCGGAAGACTAGAAAAGCGCTGTACAAGTACAGGTCCATTTTCTTCTTTTTGGACGCTGTAGATCTTCAGCTCCACACACTCTGGGAAGAGAGAGAGGAGGTGGAAGGGTGCGGGGGGGTTTGAATATTGATAAATACTTGAAGATGTATTTGTATCTTTTTAAATATTTTGTGTCAATTTACCACAGTATTAATATTAATCTAATTTATGCATGTCTTTTTTTCTGTAATGTATCTGAATGCCTCCAAAGCGGTACACAAAAAGAATAAATTACTTTTATTCTCTCTCCCATTTAGAGTGTCCTTGGGAAGATGAATGAAATCGCTAAACACAAGGCAGCGATTGAGGACGCCGAGACACAAAACAAGGTTTGTAATCATCCCCGCTGTGCTTATTGAGCCGCGCAAGCTAAGTGCAGTAATTATCTCAGATGCTTTCACTCAACGTTACCAAGCACTTTAAGATACAAAAACAGCTGGAAGATTCCTACAATCATAAGTGTTTAGTGTGTATCAGGAAACCATATAATACAGTAATAATCTTGCTAGTTCAGTCTTAGTGGCGAGATATTCATTTGGAAAACGTTTGCTTGCACACAAATAGACCGGCAGCCAGTAGCAACACATGTTAAATGTGAATGTAGTGCTGTTTTTAAACAAACAGCTGGCTCAGCCTTGAAGCAGTCGGAGGTAAACCAAAGTTTTATCACCAGGTTTTTTTTTATTGATTGTTTTTTGGGGTTTTTTGGACTCCGCTGTGAGATCTGCAGGATTTTCAGGCAACAATCTTGTGTGTCTTTGGCATCAATTGTTCTAAAAGTGCTATACGCCTAAAAGGCCAGTAGAGGGCAGAGCATGTTTATTATATGACTATGTTGAATGACAAAGTCATGCAAAGATGTTTATTTTTGATACATTAGGTTATTTCACACTGCTGTTTGAGTCTTTGAGAAACTGTAATGTACTGTAATTGCAATATAGTAAACTGGTTTTAATTTAAACTTTAATTTGTATATTCTGTAGTTCCAATTCTAAATATTTAGTAGACCCAATTGTAAATAGTCATGCTCTCTTTTTATTGCACTCTGTTTTATGTTTATCGTTAAATGTTTATTGTTAAATGTTATGCACCTCCCGCCAGGACAAATTCTTATTGTATGTGTAAACATACTTGGCAATAAATTCTGATTTTGACTTCATTACTATTTAAAAAGAAAAAAAAAAGAATTTAAAAACTTTGTGAGATGACGTCATGAGACCCCCAACAAAACAGGTGTAAGTCTTCAGCCATGAAAGGTTATGTTTTAATGTAAGTAATTCAGCTCATTATAATATATGCTAGAATCTTTTACAGTACACTAACTATTGCAAATCTGTGACCTTGGGTTATTTTAGCTGGCGGGTTTATCTCGTTCTTAAATGTGCTCGTATGTGTTTACCTGTCAGGTGTCGCAGCTGTATGACGTGGTGCAGAAGTGGGATGCCATGTCCACCTCTGTACCTCAGGTGGTGCAGAGGCTTGTCGCTGTGAAGGAGTTGCATGAGCAAGGTAACACACTGGAACAGAAACTGGTCTACAAGCTGGCAGACCAACACTTTCTGTGCGTCCTCGCATAACTCTCAGCCATGAGACAATATTTGTTTTCACTTCTACACAATAACATTATATGAATGTCGCAGTGGATAGTAATTCGTTCATATTGCTATTATAATAATAATATTGCTCAAGGGGCAGATTTCCCCCCAGTAAGGATCATAATAATGAAAACTTTTGTAATTTATGTTCTGTTCTTTTATGTGAGAGGAAAAGAACCTTGAAATGACACCCATGGGAGTTCAAGGAGAGGATGTATGTAGGTTAGTAAGAGGGCGGGGAGTGGCATTACACATTCAAAATATGTAGGGTGTAGCTGCAGAACATAACGGGGTGTGAACCCGGATCACGTTTCTAGCGGCATCTGTGAAGTAAGTAATATGCTGCCTGAAAGATTTGCATTTGCAATGGGGACGTCTTGAGTGGGAGACAAAAGAAGAAAACTAAGCAAAAATAGGATTCAAACGGATAATGGAATTAGCCTAAACCATGCCATTCTATTATAACAAAGGGCAAAAAATCAGTGAAAGGGAGTCTCAAAATGGTAATAGAATTAGACTAAATCTAGCAATACTGTTAAACATCCCTTCAGGGAGAAAGAGATGCATGATATTATATATCACATTATCATATTTTTATTATTTAGCACATGAAAGCAGAACCTTGGCATTATTAGATTATATTGATAATTCATTTCTGGGCGCTGAAAGAGGTCATTTATCATCCAGAATCACTTTGCAGCAATCTGTCACAGTCTGCAGCGAAAGGGATCTTAGCCCAGTGGGGTTTAGCTCCACTGATTTTATTTTCCTCTCCTGATCGTTCTTTACCAATGAAGGCACCGAGTAAAAGAAAATATTGTTTAATCTTTCTAGTCTTTCAGTCATTCATCAGCTTCAGATCATATTTGTCTTTACTCAGCTTCACATTGGCTGAGAACAAACACAACATTGCATTTCAAGCATTTTTTTTTTAAACCAGAAATGTGTAAATTGGAGAACTAATCCTTCATCTATTTGCTTCTTCCTCCCTCTCTTTTTCATTGCCTCTCAATTTCACCTCATCCAAACTCGATGGTGTCTCGTAGCCATGCAATTTGGCCAGCTGTTGACCCACCTGGACACCACTCAGCAGATGATCAACAACTCCCTGAAGGACAATAACACTCTGCTAACACAGGTAGGAAGTTTGAAGATCCATTAAACATTTGGGGAAATGTACAAGGCCAGTAGCAGTGCTTCGCTTGTCTCAATGTTTGGGCCACACAAAAAAAATTCAGACAATGGACAAAGCTCTTTCTGTATTTGAACAAATAAACTGCATCCTTTGAGGTAGAATCTTAGGGAAACCGTGCGCTTACCTTTGTCTACAGAAACTTTTTCACAGATTGAAAACGGTAGAGTTAACAAATAACTTGACAAACTCAACCACTTAGCAATAAGCTGTTAAATGTCCTTTCATACACTTCAGAGTGTGTTTTTATAAATGCAGCTTTTCATAGCTGAAAGTAAGAATCTAACAAAGTGCAACGACCCATAAGAAGGACTGAGGCTCTCTAAAGAGTTGTGGTTCGATGGACAGAACAGTGCCTTGGCAAGTTTTTATTTTTGTTGAAGCTTCCAATGTCAGAACATGTGTGATCTCTCTCTTCATACACGTGTTGTGTTCTGAAGTAAGGTATCCTTTGGCTTTGAGAAGGTTGTTAAATCTGGCATTGACATGCATCACAGGAAGGTCTTGTATATCCTCCTGGAAGAACACTTAACTCCCTGTGAACGTTACTGTACAAATCCATGACAATTACGGAAATATGTTTATAGAGTTTCAACTAATGATGAGTTGAGATTAGGGTTGCAAAATTCCGGGAATATTCAAAGTTGGAAACTTTCCACGGGAATTAACAGGAATTAACAGGAATAAACTCGAAATTTTGGGGTAATTTAACTGTATTTACCTTGTCATAAGCAGACATGCATGCAAACATTGATAATACAACTTTTAAAAATTACATTTTTGACCTTTTTGACATTTTGTGAGTAGAACTTTATTCTTTCATCAAACAACGAAAACATGAACGTTGAATAAAAAAAGGTGAATCCCGTATGATCACCACCCCCCAACACAAATTTCTTTTTTTAGTGATTTCTCCTGAATCCTTTCAGGTCTAAATGCTTTCTTCCTGGACCTACATGAACTAGTTCAGCTCATAGTTCATAATTCAAAAATTTGAACTAAGTTCGCAGCTCCAAAAAATGAACTAGTTCAGTTATTTTTTTCAATATGTTGCAGCTATAATTGAAATCTCTATCTGTCTGCAATACCGCTCTTGGCCTCTACGCAACTCAGCGCTCTCACACTCTCCAGGCGTCAGGCTGAAACATTCAGACGCAACACTGATGACAAAAACGTTTAAAAACAACAGAACGTTTTATGTTTGCGTTTATGTTCTCAACTACATTTAAGTTCCCTGTAATATGCTTTTGCAAAAAAACGCAGGCAAATTTTATTTTTTCAAAATTCCCGAGCCAAAATTCCCGTGGAAAGTTTCCGGAAATTTACCGGAAACTTTCCGCCCCTTTGCAATCCTAGTTAAGATATTCATTATTTTGTTCAATCATTGAATCAATGAAATGTCAACAATGACACTTTTTTTTGAAAGCCTATTAGTATAAACCTATTGACTATTTGTTCCAGCTATAATATTTATTTAATTAACCAGTAGGTATTTATTTTCATACCCAGAGGGGAAGTCTTCAAATATCTTGTTTTGTCTGATGTAATAGAAAACAGAGAATCAGTGAATGTTTGGAATTTTTGCTAAAACTACATTTTCAATTGATTAAATTGATTTAAAGTTGTTTTCTCGATCAATAAATTGACCAATAATCTTCTTTCCGATCTGACAACATTCTCCCTTCTGTAATCACTGTTGATTTGCATTATGCCTTTTGGCTCTACCTCCTCAGATGCCATTTTTTTCTCCTTTTTTTAAAGCTCTAATCCGCTCTTTCCTCCTTACAGCATCAACTTCACTTTGATTTCTTTCACCTTTTACTAAACATGTTTGTGTCCCCTCTTCTCCCAAAGGTCCACGAGACAATGAAGGAAAATCTAGGCGCTGTAGAAGAGAACTTTGCTGCACTAGACCAGAGGATGAAGAAGCTCTCCGAATAAGCGGTCGCAGACTTTGGACCGGTCCAGGAGAAGAGTGTAGAACATGGACAAATGTGAGCTGGCTAGAGGTCACAGAGAAGCGATTTGGGGGTTAACTCTGTCCTTTCTGGTCGTCTCTCTCTTGCGCGCTTCTTCGTCTCTGCCTTTTTTTACGAAGTGGAATGTTAGAAAGATGGAAAAGACGGGATAACAAACAAAACAAAAGGAGATAAAATGTTCTTGTTCTCTCTCCTTTCCTCTTCCTTTCTCTTGCATCAAATCGATATCAACTGAAAACACATTTGTCCACTCTATACATGCCACTGATTGCAGTTCCCTGTTTTTATCATTAGTATTAAACATAAGAAATTACTCCATTCCTTTCAAACTTTGTACTGTATACTCTGATCAAATTAAATAGATCACAGGAATGTTGGTTTGATGGAGCACACGTTAAAGATGTTGTCAACTGTAAAAAAAAAAAAAAAAGAAAAAATCCAGATTGTCGTCTTCTAGCACGTTTGTGCGGTTGTCAGGGCCGAGTCACGGAGGGAAAGCTTGT
Organism: Clinocottus analis; assembly: GCF_023055335.1. NCBI lineage: Eukaryota > Metazoa > Chordata > Actinopteri > Perciformes > Cottidae > Clinocottus > Clinocottus analis. Next base: position 17,639,516 of record NW_027176042.1, read on the forward strand.
AAATATGCCTGTGTCCCTTTATTGTTTCTTCCTGCTCAGTCGCTTGTAACTATATTATTATGACTGAGACCAGACACCACAGACAAACTTTTAATCTGCTTTGTCATTGCCTAAAAGTCAACTGTATTGTACATCTGTGGTCATGGGAACGGATCAATAAAAAATGCGATAAGCTTGCCACCTTTTTTATTTCATGAGATAAAGATTTTTTATTTATTTATTTTCATCGTTGAAATAGGTGCCCACTTCATACTCATTTGGTTGAATGGGAAATATACATAAATGGGATTACTGTATTAATCACACCGACTCACTAAAGCTAATGGATCAAACTGAAGTCTTTACTTTTGTCGTGGTTATAGAGCGTATGGACGTGTCCTGGCAGAGCCCTGAATTATTATGCAGATGAATGTAGTGGATGATGCAAGGTTACATACTGATGTTGAACAAGTTACCAGCACCTCATCAGCTGTTCCTCTTGCTAAATATTACCACTTGTCATGTCGAGCACAATTCAGAGAATGAAAAATGAGAAAATTTGCCATCCTGATTTAAATTTAAAATGGTAGTATTTTATATCTTAAAATGAATAGGAATTTGTGGTTTCTTCATTCTATGGAATTGTTATGCCTACGTGTAACACTGGGTGGCAGCATAACATCTATTAATAAAAGGTCAAACATTGTTTTCAGCTTTCAAAGACACTACTAAATATACACTCCATAAGACAGAATTATTCTGACGTACTTTAACATTTTTTTGTCACATCAAGTCTCCTTGTGGAAATACATCCCGTGACTACGGGATGTAGTCGAAAAATATGTGTTTTTAGTATGCGACGGAAGATGTCAACACTTTCTGCTGTCCTGATGTCAATGGGGAGCTCATTCCACCATTGAAGAGCTACTCAGATACTTTGTCTTTTTCATAGTAAATCAACACAAGGCACTTAGTGATTTTGTCTCAGTTCAACCTCAAATCCATCTGGCACTAAGCAGCTTTACAACAAGCTTGATGTCAGGTGATGGGATTAGTGAGAAGGCCCAGACAGGAACATACAACAGGGCAAGGATCAGGTGTTTCTGATGAGTCATGCATCCACAGCAGCTCATGTGAGTTAAGTAGCTGCCGCTCATATAGCCACCACAAGTTCACTGAGTTGCCAATAAAAACATGTAAACCAGAGGCCATTTTCATGATAGAAACCTCTGCTATGATGCGTGTGATTCCTCCTCTGCTATAACTGTCTGTCATAGCTGCATAATATTGCCTGCGTTGCATCTTTTTTTATATTACAGAAAAACGATTAGCTGCTGAGTAGCTTTCTGTTTCCCTAACGGAGGGGGGAGTTCAACTCTGGGCTGCTTGGACATTGGACACCAAGTGTGACTTGCAGGAAACACGATCCAGAGCTTCAATTTAGAAGGGAATGCCCCAGATGAGTCCAGAGGTATACTGTATATATCATGTTATACTGCATTTGTCCTTCTATTCTGGGTGGAAGATTTGGTCGACTCAGGCCCACTGATTAACACCCATTTAAACACTTATAAACAAAGTGAAGATTACCAGGAGGTCCGCCCAGAATTATGTTAACACTGAGCAATTACAATTACACTTTAGACCCCGGCTCTCCATGTGGCCCTGAATAGGAACAAGGGGAAAAGCACAAAGGAAAAACACAAGCTCTGTTAACAAAACAGACAATTTTACATTTTACGAATCCAAACAAAAATGCTCAGAGGTCTTTCAGCATCGTTTAGGCTCCAGTCATTCTTCAATCTAACAGTCAAATTGCGATGGTAAGCTATATGTCAGCAGTCCCCCGCCCTCCTCCTCCTCCTCCACTGGACAAAGTAAATATTGAAGTCCTCAGGCAGCACGGAGCAGCTGAACACAGAGGAGGCTGTAGGGAGCACCAATTGCTCACAAATCTGTTTCTGGTGGTGATATGGGGGAAAACGAAGTGGAGACGAAGAAAAGGATGCCTGGAGTGTGTGCCTCGCTGCCAGTATACCCACCTGTTCAGACGGGCTTTTAAAGCGTAATGCCCTACAGTCTCTTGCTTGAGCTGGTGGTTTTTGCTTTTGCCTTTTTTCTTATGTCTCGTCTTTGACACGTATGTCGGCGCCAAGAAATGAAGAAGTAACTGGTTACAGTTGATAAAAGCACATTTTTATATAGGTATTGATAACAATGTCATGGCCTCAAATACAAAGAAATATTTCACAAAATTCAAATGTATTACTGCACCCATAACCCTTGTATTTCCTCTATTTTAATGAACAGCAGCAAATGACTAATAATAACAATTGTGAACATCAAATGGAAGCAGGGATAAGTAGTCAGAGAGAAAGAACTGACATCAGGAATCAAAAAGAAGCTCGGGAAAGGAAAAGGAAAACCACGCAAGGGTCCTCTACATCAGTTTGTTAAATCTCCCTGAATGGGTCTGGACAGGTGAGGTGTCTGTGGTGAAACAGAGAGGAGGACAGAAGAAGTGGGCGGAGGTAAGCAGAGTAAAATAGGATGGATACCGTTGTGGGGCAGAACGAGAGGCTTGCAGCGAATGAGAAAAAGAGGCGACGTAGACTGTAGTGTAAAGAGGGGTGAGACGTAAACAGGGTTTTAATAAGGGACTAACGAGATTGTCTCCAAAGTCGTTCTAAAGATTCAAACACAGAAATCTCAACAAGTGGATGTGACATCTAGCTGTTAAATCTGGACAAGAAAAGATGGGATTGAGTAGAGAACTTGAAAGCACTCCACAATAAACCTGAAATCGTAGTTCTCTGCCTTTTGTGAATGCAGGACATCTTTCTTTTACAGGAGATGATAGATGGTGGACCTTCTGAGGAAATAAAAATGCAAATTAGTTGATTAATGAGCATCATCCAGACAATAGAGAAGGGCATTATTGGCCTCAGCTGTGATGGGCATTGGCAAAAGAGATGAATGTCGGAACAATGGGGACCGAAAGGATTGCAGACAAAGCACTGTAAGTCATAATTGTTGGCAAAATATCCCATTTATATTGCCTTAGAATCTCAACCATGCGTCACTGCCACTTTCAACTTTCCCTTTTTATTCCACACACGCAACCAGAGATTCTTTTTTATTTTTCTTTCCCAGTTTTCACCAATAGGCCAGCATGTCTGATAAGGTGAGGAGGTTTGTCTGCTGGTTGTCTGGGACCCACAAAAAGAGCCACAACACACAATGAGACAGGGCTGGCCAGGAGAGAGGGGGGGGGAAAAAGGGATTTACTGTATCACTAGTACATGTTAACAGCTGTATCAGTTGGTCTCAGTTCAGAGAAGGGAAGGATTCCGACAGCTGGTGTGTGTGTGTGTGTGTGTGTGAGTGTGTGTGTGTGTGTGTGTGAGTGTGAGGGGGAACTGGGTGTGGAGCCTTGACCAAGGGCACAGGACAGAGAGAAAAGAGTGTGGTGGCTGGAAATTTCCCAGACTCTTTCTGTCTCTAAAACCAAAGAGAACAATAACCAAAAATGTAAAACATTTTCAAACATTAACAGCCACCACTTTCTTCTTCTGCTTATTTCTTCTTCTTCTTTTTTTGTTGCATTGTTGATTTAGTGACATTTCAAACACCAGCTTTTCTTTTAAATCAACGTGGCAGCACAACAAAGAGCTGGACGATAAGACAATTTATTATTTAAAAGCATGTACGATAGTTATCTATTTCATTTCTGTTTGTTTAGCTTATTTGGTGTTTATAATAGATACATGTGGATATTATGCTTTATAGTGTGTAAAAAGTTATGTGGACATCCTGGACTTGCTTTTATATACTGTCATACATGACATTTCGGTATTATGTAGGTCTGTGAAAACTAATTAGAAAATGATGATATTGACAAGGCAGACCAAAATGTATTTAGTGAGATTAAGATACCACAAGTTACATCACAGAAACTGATATATCCAAATTCAACGTTCGTAAAAACCTAAATCTCTTCTAAAAGCAAATCCACATCACCAGACAGCAGTCAGCTGGTTGTTTGAAGATTTGTTTACACTTTGTCAAAAGAGAATAACACAATAGCGTTTCAATAACAAATACTATCCATAACTCACTGCATTTTTACTTGTGTTTTTCCTCATTTTATTAAGCCTTTAATACATAATAATGACAAATAATTGCCAGATTTCGAAAGTTACATTTCTCTGGAAAAAAAAGAGCAAAAACAATTTAGCTAAAGGGACATTTTCTGACATATTTATTGACAAAACAACAACAAAAGGACAAGGCAGACTGTCATAAGTACCGATGTAAACGGGTTAATAAGGCTGTCAACAGACACAACAATCAATTAGAACAAACAGGGACCGTCGTCGTCAGACTAAACAGCAAAACAAGAGGCAAACTCGATTCGGGGTTGTAAACAGTGTTTTATAATGAATACAACACAGACGACGGGACCGACAAAATAAACAGACGGCAGGCGTGCAGAGGGAGGGCGGGAGGGGTGTGTGGAGAAAGTATGCTGAACTACTCAGCAACAGCCACTCAAGCCGTGACGCGTTCACGGTGCTTCCTGCAGCGCTTTAACCCGGGTCCTAGAGACAGTATTTGAGCTTTCTATTCGCTACTTGGCGCTGTTGCTATGGGGGCTGTGCATGTTGAGCCGTGCGCGTGCAGAACAGTCTGTGTATGTGTGTGTGTGTGTGTGTGTGTGTGTGTGTGTGTGCTCGCGCGCTGAGTTTTGGGATTAGGGCAGAAAGTGTCAGGAGCTGGGTGAAGCGCATGATGAAACGTGGTTTTATTTTGTTGTCACTTTTGTTGTTGTTGTTGATTTCGCCTGTTGTTTACCTTATTAGTGTCCATTGTTCACCACTGTGCCTGTAACAGGATCATATTTACTGTCTGGCTTCCTGTGTCTGATATGGTGACCTGGTTGAACTCTGTGGCTTTAATCTCGTATTTCATCACTTTATATAAAGTAGTTTCATTGTATGTGTGGTAGTATGTACGAGCTTTGACTATCAATTATGGTGTCACAAAACTATAATGTTCGTGAAGGAATTTATGTCAATACAATAATCTCTCATTGGCTATTTATATATATAAATGTGACATTAAAGACAAAGAGTCTATAATTCTATACTAAATAGTAAAACTAACATTTCAACAGAGACCTAGTGATTATTTTTTATAAAATGTATCTATGAACACAATGGTACTCATCAGTAAACGTATAACAAAGCTACAGTGATAGTGTGAACATTATGAATAGGGAAATGTTTTTTGACAATGTTTTCTAAAGGCTATTTCAACGAGTATTGTAAGTTAAATTGATCTATTAATGCCTTTTTAATAACTAGATAACACCATATTGTACAGCCTTTCTGAGGTCCCCAATATTTTGGAGAGTGGGTATTTTAACTAATTATTGTTTTAGTATTGTCAGCCTATCCTGTTATTGTAAGAGTCAACCTTGTTTTTTTTTTTTAGTGATGTACAGGTTTAAAAAAAGAGCCAAATGAATCAGTAATAATTAAGAACACACGAATGATAAACACACCTATTAGAGACAAAACCATGTATTAAAAGTTGCTTTATCATTGTTATTACAGTCTAATAAAACATGTATGCTGAATTCCATCACCAGCAGCTGAATGTATAACCGGACACCTACAAGGGGACAGACAGCCTGCTGTGGGATCACACCCAGCTCCACAGACGCTCCTTCGGTCGGGCGTATGTTTTGATATCTCGCGGAGCTGCGATAGAGCGCGCGGTATGAAATGAATGAGAACACGACACCACATGTGTACTTAAAGTCTGGTCTGCTGCATACTACAAATACCGGACAAATAAAAGAGATGTGCCGTCCACCATCACACCTGGTCCGGTAGAAAAGTGTCTTTTCAAGGGAGGACCAGTTATTATTATTTTTTCCCTCGTGGATTATGGAGTACAGGGGGGTGTGTGCAATGTAAATCGACAAACTAAACCCAAGTACCTGTAATCAAAAGTCAGGTGAAAACAAGCGGATGACATTACAATTCATTCAAATTACAGATAATAATAAAAAAAAAACAAGAAAGCGCGAAATTGATTTTTTTTTCTCACGATAATATAATTTGTGAGAAAATCGATTCAGCTTTTGTGTTCCGGAAACAAACAATTCTTCGACATTAGATATCCATGCATATATGTATATTTTTAGATTTTAGTTAGAGCCAACACTGTTTAATAAAACATGTTCCGATTCTGCTGGTGTTATCCCCAGCTAGAAATTGGTTGCCAAGCATTGCATCATTCCTTTCATGTGACTCCCATACGCCCCAAATTCGTCCTGGCCGTCTTATGACTGCATCACAATTGCTGCTCGTACAAACTATACAGGCTGCACGGGCTTGAGAGAGAACCAGCAGCAAAGACGACACGAGGCCCCGCCTCGCTGCTATATTTAAGGTCACCCTATTGGATGTCGTTAAGGAAAAGATCTTAACTCCGACCTCCTGATTGGACCGCTGTAACGTCAATCACCCGCATCCACGGTAGGCTGTCGCGAAACTACCTTCCCATGCATAGTTCGGTTGGCCTCTCTCTCGATATAAACACCACCGGGAGTTTCCGAAAAATCACATTCAGCCGTGAAGACTGAACAATGGTTAACATGAGCTATCACCAATTTTTACTAAAATATCCACATTCAAGTTCAAGACAGTCGAGAAGGCGAGCGAATAAAAAAAAAAGGGTAAGTGGACATTTTGTTTTTTTCCGATAGTTTTAACAACTAGTCGGTCGGTGTTTTGTCAGGCTTTCGGGGAGTAACGGCTCGCGTTACTGGACTTGAAGTGGTCTGATGTCACGTTACTGGAGAGGGAAACGAAACAACAAAAAAATCTGCTATATAAGTGTCTTTTTTTACAATAACAGTCGTCTTAAACCATCCCCGTGCACACGGATTGGTTTTTGGTGTCGCCTGCTTCTGACTGACAAGTTGTCAAAGCTCAGGCGGACTTTAAGCGACCAAGTTTTTTTATAGGAAGCATTTTGACTGTTGAGTGTGACAAACGTTTTAAATGCGTGTGGAAGCGACACCAGCCTATGCTTTTTATTTATTTATTTATGTTTTTCAGTGTGAAGTAATTTGATTAAAATAAAATAACATTCCTCCGTGTGACGTCTGGCCGTAATGGAGGGCTGCTGACTCGAAACGGAACGCGGTTTTTATTTTTTGACAGCTCAGGTTATATGTGTTGTCCCCACTTTTAACAAACCAGTTTGTAGTAAATACTTCGTAATGAATGGACAGGTGTTGAGTTGTTTGTCTTTCTCCCTCCAACACACTCTTTTCCTTTCTTTTGTTTCGCCCATTCCTCCTACTGGACATACATTTCCATGACGTAATTGTCTTGGCTTACAGTGGACATGGAACCCAATTTAAGAAGAAAATATTACAATTTAGAATAAAAAATAATCGCATCAGAAAATAATTGATACGATTTACCGAAACCAAAGTGTTTAATGCCTGCGCTAACACAGGAAGTTTAACGTTTGACAACAATTTGAGGAGATTAATTTGATTCTTTAACGCTTGTAATTTAGTGATACACATTACTGCCAACAATGTTAGAATAATGTTGTAATTCCCTTCTAATTGCAAATTAAAAGGAGAAACTAAATTCCTTTTATGAAATTAAACTATTCAGTTCCAGACTGGCTTCATTACACGAAGTAATTATTAGGCTATTGTTCAGTATTTTTTTGTTCTGGACAACTTTAAATAATTACAAAAATATAGCAGTCGACCTGACTGTCAGACTTGGAGAGATCAATAGATCGTCGTTTTTAACCACTTGTTTATCGATCGCAGCGTGTTTTGAGGTCCGCGGGAAGCAGGGGGCGCACTAGAGAACATTTTGGCCTTTGTTGACAAGAATTAGGAGACATGCATTTTATTTCCTCCATACTTGTTGATCAGTTTAGCAATCAATGACAATTTATTAGATAAATTATTACTTTTTTTTTCTCACCATTTTCCAAATCTCCCGTTAATGCTAAATTTAAGGCACATTTTGTACCTGGTCAAGAATGCTCTGTATTTGTGCAAACCATCACGTTGATTTTGAAATGTCAGCAAGTTTCAGCAGACAGGAGAAAAACCTAACCTATCAAATACTTTTCCCCCCCTACAGAACTGTTGGGACAAGCTATCTCCAACAAATTGGCAGACTTGATTAACAGAGACTTTCTCAAAGGTAAACTCTTACATTTGACATTCTGAGTGCTGCATGCTGAAGTTAAGATTGCGACTTAACCAATTTGTTCATTCTAATACAATATAATGCGTCAATATTTTGTATACATATTGTGAATCTTCATCAGCAATTTGAGTGCAGTATTCATTTCCTCAGTCAATATCACAACTAAGTAATTGACACAATGTACTGTGCCTTTGTCTAGTTTTCGTTATTACAGTGTAAATAATTATACAGTTAAGATCTTTTTGCAGAACTGTCAGTGACGATGTACACCAGCCCCTTGTCACTGCATACCTACCAACTACAACACAAGTTGCAGAACAGTGAAACATAAACAAGGCATGTCTGCCCTCCTCCCCCCTCAGGTCCAGTGTGAACCGTGTGGCCGAGTACCTGTGTGTTGCGACTGATTGGCGAGATGACTGCCGAGTGGCTACACCTACCCCCGCCATACCCCCCTGGCGTGGGGCCGTTGTGTGGTGCAGAGTTGGAGGCGTGGTATGAGGACCTGCAGGATATTCTTGGCTCTGACACGGGAGGGGCAAAACTGGCACGTGCCCCCACATGCACCGAGGTCAGTAGCTCGAAGAATTACATGGATATCACACCCATGATGAGTGTGAGTGTTGTAGTTCATTGTATTTTGGTTAATATTTCCTTTTTATTTATTTTTTAGGCTTGATTAACCATTTTTGGAAACAAAATTAATTCATATACCAAGTGATGTGAAATGAACTTACACTGCAATATTTGACTTTGCTATTTGACTTGTTTCGAAAGGTGTTGACTTTTCCGTTTTTTGTTTTTTTTTGTAGAAAGAGCCGGAGTTTCTGGATGTTCTGGAGAGTTGTTCTCTGACGTGGCTGACGGACGGAGGCCAGACGTGGGGCGAGGGTGTCCAGAGGACGAAAGAGGAGATCCACAACTCTCAGCCTCTGCATCACACTACCACCTCTTCATCCCCCTCCTCCTCCTCCTCCTGCATGAGTCCAGCTGTGGCTGAAGAGCGGCGGACGGAGGCTGAGAGTAGGAGAAGGGGCGATGGCTCGACGGGAGGCGGCAGTGATCTGCTGCCTCCAGAGTTTTTCGAGTTGCTGAGTGAAGGAGGAGTGGGAATGGTGGATCCGAGTGGAGCGGTGATCAGCGGTGGCTATTATTACCACCACCATCAACACCACCAAGCTAATAATGTCCATCCCGCGTCTCCCTCAGCCAGCGAGGAGGAACTGCCTTGTGTCCCAGATTCTCCATCCTGTTCCTCCTCAGCCTCCCAGTCGCCATCTCAAAATTGTTCTTCTCCCTCCTCACCCGTCTCTTCACCCTCCGCCTACCCGTCCTCCTGCCTGGGAAAACGCAAGAGGACCACCAGCGAGAGGGCCAACAGTGCCTTGTCCTCTTTCGCCTCCTCCACGCAACACACATCCTCATCCTTCTCATCGACCAAAAAGAGTCGCAAAGAAAGAGAGCAGGACAACGAGAGGAAGGTACAGGAGCTGACTGAGCAGAACGAGCGCTTGAAATCGGAGATTGACAGGCTGGGCGAGGAGGTACAGAGGACACGTAGAGCCTTGATAGAGAGACTAGTTAACACCAGGAAATGAGGGGAAGTGAAAGACGGGAATAAAAGATGACAGGTCCTAATGAATTGGAATAAGCGGTGGTGGGTAAAGATGTAATATGGTGGTTATGAAATGCCTCTTGGACAGGAAAGGATGGTAACCAAAGAGATATTTTATAAGCAAGATGATTTTTGAACACAAGAGCTCAAAATGGCGAGAATTAGGAAAGTGATGAAAGTCGAGACAAGAAAAGGAACAGAGAAAAAGGGCTGCAACAGCAATGCGGCAAAATAAAGACACAGCATGTATTAAGGAAAAGGAAGAACAGACGGCACTAAGTGCAAATGATACCGTGGTTATGATGAATGTTTGTCTTTTTTAAGAATGCCTGACACGTTCCATCAAATAGGATGGCAGAAACCGTTGCGAGCATTTGATGATATGTATGTTGGACAGAAAGGAACTTAATTGAGTGCGTTTCATCGTCATCCATTCCCACCATTTTGCAATAATTATAACTCCTATGTCAAGGGCTGCAATTTGGCTAGCAGAGATTATTTGCCCCTATTTGTCGAGTTTAGGAGCTCAGGAAAAGTCTGAAAGTGCCCAGTGTGAGTATGAGAGAATGATTTTGTTGGTTTTTTGGAAGCAAATTCTTAATCTTTCTTACTTTTTTTTATAACCCATGGCTTGTGTGTATGTGTGTGTATTTAGATAAAGTATGTAGGACCCGGCTATACTTTCGAAGCTGACCTTTTCTATCAATATGGAAACTTGTGGAAGAATCACCACAAGATGTTCTACCTTGATATACTATTTTTATATAATGCTGTATTATATACACAATTGTACTGTAATGGCTTGTACTGTAAAATGCCAACATATCCTCTGTTAATTTCTCACTGCAGACATAAATTGGTAATTGTAGAGTAATATGCATGGCTTTTTATCATTTATGGCATCAAATACATGTATTTTACCACACCAATAATTTTATTCTCCATTGTAATCCCCAATTTGCAATAAAAGAAAATAATGTGCAATTTCTCGTGTCATGTAATGTTTATTTGCGTGAGTGTATGACTGATTTGTTTTTGTAAACTAGAGGTAATAGACAAAGGGGAAGAGTAAAGACAATTTTCAGGTGAACTTAATCAATTTAATTTCCGGATCCAAAAAAAAAGGTATTTGTAGCAAATAGTGATTAAAAAATAAAATTCCAGGGGATAAAAAGGAAAAAAAAAAACACCTTTTAAATGTACAACACACCTTCCAACACTAATATCGTATGCTGACTCTATCACAGGGAGAGTATAAAATCAGTTTCTTTTGGTGTAGGGATTTGGAAAAATCCCTCCATTCTGTAGCTGTATTCATTTGAGTCTCTCTTTGTGTGTTTTCATTTCCCCGTCGGCCCATCCAGCATTTCATTAGTCCTTAGTGCCAACACCACATTGTCTTAGATCCTGTCACGGCTTTGCCTTTAGGTAATACCCTCATCTCTCTTTTAGTGTACATCTTGTTCACATTCGCCACAATACCTCAAACCATTCTACTCTTCCCTTCCTCTCGCTAACCTTCATTTTGGTTTCACTTCTTTCCTGTCTCACTTCTTCTTGCCTTTCTGCGGTGCAGGCTCAGAGCTTTTCCCCTCAGCCAGAGCCAGCTGTTTCTTAAGGTCCAACAGTTTGGCCACCTCTGCTGTGATCGCAGCCTTCTCCGCCTTCTGGGTTTTGAGTGCTCGCACCTTTTCCCCCTGTGGTAGACAAACATGTCAGGGTTTAATAGATTTCTCACAGCTTTTATTTTCACTTTCAGCTTTTATAGACAAATAGAGGTTGGCAGCTTTGTCAAAAATATAGTAAGCAATTAAGTAAGGCGTCAATTTGTGGGTTAGTAATGATCCGCGTTTGTCTTGATTTTGGAATTGCTGAGAATTGCAACAATTGATCCCCGAAAATAATAATTATGAATTTGGAGAAAATACTACTTTGACCAATTGATTATAATTTTAAACATTACCAGACAATTATACAAATAAAGATACTGATTAGATGTAGCTCTTAAAATTAGCCACTATTTATTTTAGCGACCATTGGTTTGTTGCGCGCAATTTGGTTTTTCACGGAGATCGTTTTTGTTCCTTACGGAAGATGCCATCCGTTTTATTCCCGTCATAAAGATTATAATAAAGACAAAACATTTCAAATCATCTTATGTAAAACATTTAGCCTAGTGTTCTGTTCAAATGATGGATTGATTCAAAAATGTAAAAATTGGGTTGACAGTTGATCAACTAAACCGGCAAACTCACCTGCTCAGTCACAGCCTGCGTGAGCTGCTTGGCTTTTTCTGGGTCCACTCCGTTCACCGACGGCACCTCGGCAGCAGCGGCAGGCTGGGTGCTGCCGGCGGGCTGAGCTGTCGTCTGAGGGCGCAAACAGACAGATGAAAATGTTTTGGAATTTGTTGCGTTTTGATGGTTATTATTTCGAGAGATGACATGCTTCATTCATCATCATTTCAGACAATAGCCCTCTTCACTCAAAATGCAGACATGATTTTATGAGTCACAAAGTGTGAACGGACAGTGAATCGCGCTGGACACACAGAGATGAGTGTAATATTCTAAGGACGAGGACGATAGATGAGCGGCGAGTGTTAGTGAAGGCGTGAGCTAATCAATATTAACATAACCAGTGAGGAGTGACTCTTCACAAACAAATACCACTCGATACCTTTTTTTTGGGGGGTTCATCTTCAGGCTGGAGACAGGCGGTTGGGGAGAGGTTTGGAAAAAGGGATTATTTGTATTTATGTGATGGATGCTTCATACATCATTTAAACATTTACAGTGTGTTTGCTCGGCATCATGTTTCAAAAGGCAGATACTCCAATGACGTACAAATTCATATTCGGGGCGGTAGTTTGACAAAAGCCCCTGAATGGCAAAGCATTATCAATTATTTCTCATTTCATTATTCATAAATAGTCAACCAATATTACTACAAGACCTGTATGAACTCATGCACAGCCCATTAGTGATCATACACATTAAATACCTGCTGTCCACCAAATCTCTTCTTCAAAGCCTCAATCTGGTCCACCTCCAGTTTCTGAAACAACGGACTGACCTGGGAATAAAAGGGGTCGGCAGGGGGGACGAAAAGGGAGAAAGTCAAAAGAATGTATGCACAATTATTTACAAAGTTTTGCGATTGTCGATCCAGCCGTAGGCCGGTGTTGCTGGAAGCTTTAACCTGGAGACTCTGTGCTCGTCTTTGAACAAAGGGGATTATCCAAGTAAGTAAGAAGATAACTATGTCTGAGGAAATTTGCAACGTTTCGATCATAATTACAACTCTTCAAAACAGCATTACGTGATTTGTCAGAGAAGTTGTGTGCGCATTAAGTTAGTTTTCACATTAGAACAGTGTCGTCTGCTGCTCCTTGCCTCGAGAGCTCAGTCACAAATCATTATAGCCTTGGAGACACTATAGCCACTGGTCACCAGAATTAGGCCTGGAGGGACAAGTGGCCCGAGAGAAACTTGCTGTTCGAAGGCTGAGCCCTGAAAACATCATCTAGGCTATTATTCCTAAATGCGTGTGTGTGTGTGTGTGTGTGTGTGTGTGTGTGTGTGTGTGTGTGTGTGTGTGTGTGAGATTACACGACTGTAATGTCCTCCAGAGTACTAAAATATTGACAGACTGTTGCATCCTCATTGTATCACCCAGCATCAACATGCAGGAGGTTCCACAGGTTCGAATGCACGAGCTGAGTGTGTCTGTGCGTGTGTGTGCGTGTGTATGTGTGTGTACCTTCTTCAGGTCATACTCACAGTGCCAATGCGGTGGCCGGCACTCAGGCAACACACAAAGGTGCCAGTGCCTTGCAACATGGTATTGATGCAAGCCGGAGGGGCGTTGAGTTGATCCCTGATGGTTTGGCTGACAGCTGGCATGTACGGCAGCAGCATCACGGACAGCAAGCAGGCGATGTTTACCGACACGCCGGTGACCGTGCCCGCACGCTGCCTGAAGAAGAGAGACGGAGCGCAAGTCAGTCAGACAGATCATGAATCTAAATATTTGTGTTAAACTTATAATGGATTGAAATTACACCCCAGCTTCTCCTCTTCTGGTTGACTTTTCATTACAAATATGTATTTCTTTAACAAATAAATGTTACATGACTACATGATTGTGAATAAAGGAATCATTTTTCTGGAAAGGTGAGCTGTTTGTCTCTGTTTTAATATCAAATGAGACCTCACACGTCTGCAACACAGATCCATCTCCATTGTGTGACTCTACAGCCGCACAGATTGTGTTGAACTGGTCAAGGCCTTCTCACCTCTCTACGTCTCCTCCCTTAATCTTCTTCCAGGGTTCATTGACCTGAATGTACTGGTTGCCATGGCGAGAGATGTTGAGGATGTGTCTCAGAGCATCGCGGATTCTGGTGGAAAATTGATGATTAATGTGACAGCGAAATTCAACTTATTATTCAGAATCTACTCAAGTAGAAGTCTAATTATGGGGTTATCTATTAGGTTCATACTCACTCTACATATACATTTTAAACGACTGAATTTATCGATTGAAAGCCGAGCAGAGTTTGGCTTTTTAAAAAGCCAGATTAAATAGAGTCATATCCCAACATCAACCGTTTGACAGGGAGCACATGCCAGTCCATGAGCCTTACTTGACTTTGTCCATGAGCTGGATGTACTGCTGCAGCTCCCAGCCCACCAGCGCCAGGAGCTTCTTCTCTTCCTGCTGGAGCTCCATCACAGGCACGCTGCCCTCAAAGAACTTAGTGACAAACATGCCAGCTCTGGAGGTGAGAGGGAGATTAACAGAGAGATTAAAAGAATAGAAATGGGAAAGGTGTGAGAAAGGCAGCAAGAGAAACAGGGAGAAAGCTAAATGAGAGAAGGCTATGTTGCTTGACTTGCTGATTGTTTCTCAATGATAGATTTTGTTACCAGATGAAATGCAGTGTAAAATAACACAACACAGTGTGCTGCATCGAGCCTCACCAAGGCTCCTTCATGGCCTCCACATTGTAGCTGTGTCTGCAGCCAGTGATTTTTAAAAGGACTTTTATGTGTACATCAGGAAGATGTTGGTAGTGAGAACGTTTTTGTCATGTCTGATGCAACACACTGTTCTATATTTTACACATCGCTCAGCCTCTGAGGAAGGTCTGCCAGACCACTGTCAAATGTACAATGAACTGAGATTTTGATGTGTGGGCATGAACCTTAAGTGACCCGCGTGATACATTTTTAATCAGTTTTTAATTAGTGAAACTAATTCCCGAAGTCAAAACTAAAGCCTTGAGATTTTTCCTTTTGGCATAATGAAGATCAACATTCTTACTCTTACAATAACTGAGAAATCGTAATCAATGAAGTCATATCTGCTGCTGGTAAAAAAGGATTTAGCCATGTCAGTTTGTCAAGCTGACAAAGTGGACAGTCGAAGTTTCAACCGAACAACGGCGATCAGCTGGAACACCACAGCCCGGAAACGTTTTTGAATTATGGAAAAGCGGGCCCAAGATGGACACACTGTCGCTAATGATGTAGTGATTTAGTAACTGGATTCAGGCGGGGACAGAAATTATTTTCTGAAGCAGAATACTTTTTACCTCCAACACCTCAGGCTGGATGCAATCTACAAGATATTTTTGAACCAATTAGGCATCAACGTTGCTGCCCGAGACCAATTTTGAAGATCAAGGTACTTTGAAAAAAAAAGCTGCTGAGAAAAATCTTTGATGTGGGATTTAACCCTGATCTTTTATAAAATCATTTGAGGCGATGTAATTGGGGCTAAATTACGCCATCCCAAACAAATTTAGAAAACTAGGGTGAGTCTCTTGTAATAGTTACTGCGCTAACAGACTTTATTTTCATTGAGTACAACAATCTGAAAACTTAGTTGTTAATTGGACTGGATGACAGTTTTGCAGCATATTTACTTTTTGAGTGAAACTTATTATGAACAAAATGTGAGCAATTTGAGGTGGATTGCCCCATTTTCAGAATTTTACAGGTGACACATTTTGGCCGATCAAAACCATTTAAAAAATAAATAAAACATGTCCTGAAGTCAGATGGCTGGGACCAAGTAGCATGAGGAGATTGGTGCAGGTTACCTTGTTACCTTGTTAGAGTCATTAGTTGAATTCCGACCCAAGTCTAAATTCTACCATTTGCTAATCACATATGGAGTAAAGGAATTCATCATAAAACATATGACTATTATCAACCTGTTGATGAAGTTGCCCAAGTTGTTGAGCAGCTCAGAGTTGTTCTTCAGAGCCATGTCAGCCCAGGAGAAGGCTGAATCCTGTCCCTCTGGACGCACATAGAGGAGGTAGAACCGCCACACATCTGCCGGGATGCCCGTGTCCATGGCCATGTCTCCAAACACGCCCACACCACGGCTCTTGGAGAACTTTGTGTCCTCATAATTCAGATACTCTGTGGGGAAGTTGCAGTAGAATTTACGCTCAAAGTTTAACCTCAGTGTGAATGTGAAAGTCTGAGTTGCCAAAAAGGATAAAATCGATTTTAGGATTGGTTGTGAATCCCAAATCAATAGTCAAATAACACATAAATAATACATCAACTGGTGTAATAAGTGCTTACCAGTGGCAATGAGGTGGCTGACCAGAGTGTAGTTGTCCTGCGCTCCCAGTAGGGAGCAGGGAAACACCACGCTGTGGAAAGGCACGTTGTCTTTGGCCATAAAGTTGTACAGCTCCACCTAGTGACAGAGACAAAACACTGCACTGTGAGGATGACATCATATTAGATCATCATGAGATCATCCAGTTCAAAGAGGACTTATCAGCTCTCCCCAACCCCCAATTCTTTTTTTTCTCCCTCTCTCCGTGTGCACGTGCACGCTCTCATGCACACGCACACACGAGAAGCTCAGTCGTTTGGTTGCAGATGGAGAGAGATGAGATGAGACAGAGTGAGGAAGATATGGTGGATCTTACGCTTAAATGAAGTCCACATGTAAATGAACACACTTGTTAATACACGTGTGGGATGTTCTACGAACACACAAAAGGTCAAGTAGTTTCCCTTTTCTAAGTAAAGCTGATGACAGCATCATGACCAACAGAAACCAAGTAAACCTATGGACGACTAATCATGCTTAGATCTTCATCTTAAAAGGGGAGGAATCTCACCACAAAGTACAAAAGCTTTGCAGTGTCTCCTTCACATTATACTGCGTGTGTATTGTAGCGGTGATCACAAAACTGACTGTGCATTTTATTTATAATCAAAGAGGTTATGTCTTCATCTGTTTCACATTCGGGTTATATGGGGCCAGAAATTACACAGTGCTTTTAACACGAGTGCAAAAGACCAGATGGAGCAATGAAAAAAGCAATCAGACCCACTATGTTGCAAAGAGGACGCAATCTGTGCCAACCTTGTGCATCAGTACTCTGCTCGGCTAATAACTCCTGGCGTGCGTGTGTGTGTGTGTGTGTGTGAGTGTGTGTAGGAGCCAGGGTAGGGTTGGTTACCTGATTAGGATTCTTCCACCATTTCTCCCATTGGTCGGTGTAGTTGGCGGTAATGGACAGATAACCAATGGGGGCGTCAAACCACACGTAGAACACCTGCAGAAGCACCAGAGAGCACTTTGTGTTAAAGAAATTGATTCGGGATTGTTTGAATCTTGAAAAAAGGAAATAACTGAGAAGGAATGAAATATCCTAAAGATGCACAATGTAACTTCATTAAAATTCCCTTATGTATTAGTGTTTGGAGACATTTAGATGAGCGCACTCAAAGAAGCGGTCAGTGTGACCCAGAGCGTCTCCCAGTGTGCTATTAGAGAGCACTGCAGTATCATCAGTATCTGAAGCATTTGTAAACAGCTAATGAAGTGCGTCGTCATTTTAAATGTTTAATTAGGAACCTGACCTGAGATTTTAAGTGTTTCCATAAATTTTTTAATTTTTTCTCAGCAGGTAATTTAGCTGAGCGGTAGGGCTTTATTATGCTTGAAGAAAAATGAAAAGTGGAGTGTGCATCTTTTCTATTCTATAATTAACTATCAATAAGCAAATATTTATTTGTAATGGGAAAATACATCGTTTTTACTGGAGGTGACAATAGCAGACCTTATCTGTAAAGTCAGGATGCGGTACTGGCGTTCCCCACCGCAGGTCCCTGGTGATGCAGCGAGGTTTGAGTCCATCTCTCAGCCAGGAGCGAGTGATCTGTTTGGCATTTGGTGTCCAGTCTCCTGTGCTGGTTGACTTGTCAAGCCACTGCTCCAACTGAGCCTCCAGCTGCATGAGAGAATGAGCGAGAGTGAAAATGCTGACAAAAACACCAAATGTCATTACGCCAAAACACGGCTGCGGAAAAGAGTAAAGCCGTTTATGTAATAAAATGACAAGAGGGTTAACAAGCTGTCTGACTAGGAAATCTACATTACACTTGATGTTTGTACTTTCTAAACAGGCTTAACTCTGTGTGCAAATACAGCGGTGTCTAAACCGCAGAGTGGTCTAACCACGTCTATACAATGCAGAATGAAAAGCATGCCGGTACCTGAGGTAGGTCCAAGAAAAGATGTTTGGAGGAGCGTACATCTGGAGTCTGCCTGCAGACTTTACACTGGGGTTCCTGAAAGAGACAGCTGTCAATACTGATCAAACGCAAATGTTATATCACTCGCCAACGCCATCATTCTCCTTTTAATAGTCAATTAATGACAATACACAGCATAGATTCATCATGATCATCATCCTCCTCCTATCATGGTCAACACGCTTCTTCCGACTCACCCTGAGCTCCACAGCATTGATGAGCCGCCCACACTTGTCACACTGGTCACCACGAGCTTCTGGGTAGCTGCAGTGGGGACAGATGCCCTCTACGAAGCGGTCGGCAAGGAAGCGCTGGCAGTTTTCGCAACGCAGTTGCTCCACCGTGTCTTCCAGGAGGAAACCGTGCTTGTGGATTCTCCAGAAAATATTCTGGGCAATCCTGAAAGGATAAGCGATGACAAACATAGTTAGAGGGTTGTGCCCGGGATGCAAGGACAACATCGCAGTTAAAAAAGGTGCACGAACACACTGATAAATGTGTAATGTGAGAACTGACTAGTCATTAAACCCAGACTGAAAAAGTGGCTAGAAAATGATGTAAATTTGGATGGATAAAGCAATAAATGCAGCAATGTACTTATAAGAGAGTGTTATAAGTTTGTGAAAATAAAACATGAGGTAAAATGGCTTAAAAAGCTTATGGTAACCTTTAGTGTTAGATTTGCAAATATAAAACCCAGCATCCAAAGTACTTTTCATGAATCAAGACAAAAGTCTTTAATCTGTGGGCCGTTTTCACTTCTCAAAGAAAAAGATTCTGGTGCATGGTGTTTGATGCCTTTTATGTTTTACTCATCAAAGAAAAGCCCACAAAACAACACAAGTTTTTATCTTCGTAATCCCTTTCTATGTACAAGCTCAAGGATTAAAGTCTCATCTGAAGAATGAATATAAATAAATAATAAAAACACATCTTTCCACATCTTATTTAAAGACCCAGACAAAAACATAATCTGACACTTTATCCATACACACTGACAAAAAGCCACACCAACTCCAATGTGTTTATTGTTTCAATTATTCCTTAGAGCAACAATCCATAACTTTGAAACAATTAATTTTCCCTCTCGACTTGAGTTACCTGATCAATATTTTAAAATAGATTTTTTTCAAATTATTAGTCTTGCCAATGCCTTTCCTTTCTGATGACTTAAAAAAAAGCTAAGGACTTGAAAGTGATACAGTTTCTTAAATACAATCTAATAGTTAAATGAAGTCAAGAACACTCACCTTAGTCATGAGCGGAGGTGACAGGTGTCACACGTGATAACTGTAGTTCAGTCACATTAATCCTTTTTTTAAAAATATGCTTTCTTGTTGGCTTTTATTCTTTTGTTTCGGTAAATGTCACTAATATAAGCGATGACCCACATTCTATAATCACGGTGAATAATCTGAGATTAAGGAGAGTAGAATTTATGTTTGAGAGGCCTAGACATTCACACCAGTATCTACTGTAAGATTATAGTAATCGTACGTTACGTAACTGTATAGTGGGATGGAAACGTGTTTGCCCTTTCACACCAAAGCCAAGCAGTATCAGAACCACATGCCACCCAAGAGAAGACCTAGGTCCCTGAGAAACTCCCTGTTCAGCTTCATCTTTGTTTTTGTTTTCAATTTTAAGTGTGATGAAAGAAAAACCCAGTCTTTACATTTTTCACATAACTGTGGATTATTTGTTTTTAAAAAAAAGGCCTGACTAAAGTCTTCGTCCCTGCTTCCACTTACTCAGTCTGCTTTTCAGTTGTGGTTCTGCCAAAAAAGTCGAAGTCAATCTGGAACCACTTGTAGATGTTGGAGTGGATGGCATGGTACTTGTCGCAGATCTGCTGCGGAGTCAGACCCTCCTCTCTGGCCTTGTTCTCTGTAGCTGTGCCGTACTCGTCTGTGCCACATACAAACAGGACGTTCCAGCCTCGCAGGCGGCCATAGCTTCAAGGAGAAGATGCATGCGAGTCAGGACAGTAAGATATAAGAGGGGATGGCAAGGGACAGAGAAAGATGTAATAAAGATTAAAGAAATGTAGAAAAAGGAAGTGTGAGGTAGAAAGTGGGATAAGTGGAGTAAATGAATAACCAGTAAGAGGGGACGAATAAGATACCTTTACATTGTAACGTTGAAATAGCCTTTAAATACATTACAGGTTTGCATATGCCTGACACTACAAGAAAGAAGAAGAAATGATCCTTTATTAATCCCTTTATTATTAGTCTCTGCATTTAACCCATGCTGAATAATTAAGGAGCAGTGTGCTGCCGTGAGGCGTTCAGGGAGCAACCAGGGGTTCAATGTCTTACTCAAGGACACTTGGACATGCAAACTATGGGGAGACTGGGTATCGAACCTTGTGGTTACAGGATGACCACTCTCCCCATAAGCTACAGCCGCCCCATAAATGCACAAGACTGCGTACACTCTTGTGTAAATGTTTTTTTTATTTTTTATGTGTCGGTAAAAGGTTATCAGTACCTATAGTATGTAGACAGAATAAAAAAGGAGTCCCAGGCTTTAAATCCATACCTGCAGAAGGCATCAGCGCTGAGGACGCAGCCAATGATGTTGCCCAGGTGGGGGACGTTGTTGACATACGGCAAGGCACTGGTCACAAGGAGGTTTCGCTTGCCCTCCTGCGGCAAACTGATGGGAAACAAACAGATATGGGAGTAAACATTTCAACTAATATATCACCATTAAAACTTCCCCAGTTGATTACTTCAGATTCATACATTTTTAATAAGAAAATAGCGCACTTAATAAATATGTTTCACATTTTAGTTTGTGGGTCTTCAGTGATGGGATCACCACAACATCAAATAACATCCTGAACTGATAAACTGCAACAAACACACTCACTGAAAATGACTTGCTTTTACTTACATGGGGTGCTGTCTTTCTGTAGCCAACAGACCGGCGGTCAAACCTTTGCTCCAGGTTAGAGCAGCGGCCTCCATCTCCTCTGCGGACACCATGCGTTCACTTTCCTCAGCCTAAACAAGCATTTAGACACAGTCATCAGCTGGGAATTAAACAAAGAGCAGTTTGTAAGGTTATTAATCTCCCAAAATTGATATTTATTTTTTAATCTTTAATCTTTAATTTTTGCTTTGTTTTTATTGCTGTGACAAAACACTCTACATGCTATTTTGAATAATTCCCATGACATACAAATCATTTAAAATGTTAGGATGTCTCACAAAGACGATATGCATAAGATAAGAAGCACTGCATTATATACAAAGTGACGGTATCGTGTTCAGTATTTTTCAACATCTGTTATGGTTCTGAAGAAAGAAGTTCACGAATGTATTGATGAAAGTCCGTAGAGTCCTACTGTATTGAGATTTTTCCTTTCCAACAGGGTCAATCTCTATAAAGAACTGTCAATGTTTTAGAATTGTACGACCAACTCCCACTTGATCTTTTGACCTCAAAGCCTAAAGCAAAAACATTAAGCTATCTGAGATACGCAAACCCCGCCATTTCCTCTGACAGGGAGCAGTGAGTGCTGCTGCTAAGATTTGATTGACACCTGTTCAAATCCTCCCATGATTACACAAGAAAGAGAACAGAGGATAAAGAAAAAGTGATGTAACCTCGACATGATTTCATACAGCCAGGTTAACTTTGACACAGAAGTTGCATCTGCTTTACAGGAGAGCCCCGCTTAGTTTAAGTGAAGAGAATTCGAGCCGTGCAATCCTTTCATTGCTTCAACTTTCTTCCTAAAATCTACGGTGGGGTAAAGACATAGAATGTGGGAATGCATATGTGTGACAGGACATGTGTTTCACAAGGTGCTGTTTGTGTTTGCGCATCTATAGAGCACGAAGAAAATAAGAAAGACGTTTTCTTGGAAACCTCACAGAGCGTACATGTTTCCTGAGGCGAAAGCACAAGTGTAGTTAGTCGCTGAAGCCTCTCAAATTTGTGTTCAGTAAGAATGCTTTAAGTCTGATCGTTATCCCAATGATCTGATACCTCAGCAGGGTTGCTGTTGCATGGCTGCGTGCCTCTGCACTGGCTGCTCTGAGGGGCAGGCTGCCTCTGCATGAAGCTCTTGATGCCCTGCAGGCCTTTCCCCTGCAGCACTTTCTGAGCAGCAGACTGGCAACTGTGCATGACAGCCCCGCGGTCAAACCAAGCCTTCACAGACGTGCGCGTGCCTGAAAAATGTGAAAAAGGCAAAGAGAAATGGTGAAATGCGTGGATATATTAGGGAACAAAAACAAAAAGGAAATTTAAGGGAAGCAGTAAGGGCCGTTAAAACACAGAGAACGCTAAATTATAAATACGACATTTGAAAATAAGATTCATGAAGAGAATGTAGGAAAAAAAGAATAGAAAAATGATAAATCAAAATATAAGAGCAATTGAGGCATTTAAGACATTTTTTTTTAATGTTTATATCATTTATGCATGACCAATAACAGAGAATTTTAAGGTTTATTGGTACTTACCCACTGCTAGTGAAGAGTCGGATAAAACGGGGTACAGCGCAGCCCACAAAACAACATCTGCAACTGAAACGGCTTCCTGAAACAACAGAATTTCTTTCAGCAATTAACACACAATATTCCTCAACTTGTATCCTTTGCTGTCATCCCATCAAAAACCTAACCGCTATTTCAGCATGATTGTCGTGTATGCTTGAATCTCACTAAATGGAGCATGTGCTCTGCTGTGACAGCCTTAATGTGTGTGCTAAACACATTTTTTCTTTAGCGTTACACAGGGTTCCTCCAAGCCATGCCAATCACCAAGAGACTTAACAAAACATATTTCTGTACACATGAAATATATGACAGACGCAGATGACTTGTTGCCACAGGGGCTTCAAATACTGCAGAGAGCTGATCCCCATGCCCACCCACCCATCCACACCCACACTCAGGCACATCTGCTACATGAGGGCGCTCCTCCCCAGATGAGTCTTTTTAACTTAAAAGCGCATCACTTGCTCAGCATCAGCAGTTGGAGAAAAAAAAAAAAAAGGAAGAAAAAGAAACGTTGCCGGAGGAGCCTGATGTGGCACAGAGGAGACGCTCAGTTTAGCTCAGCTGAGATTCCACGGAGGGATGAACTTTTGACTTGTTCCTGTCATATATAGTCTGCAACAGCCTCGTTTGAGGGAGTATGCTTATATTTATCTCCTGTCACTCTCAAGCCATACGTGGCTACCGAAATAGGCACATAAAGATCGCACTGGCTAAAAAGGGAGATGTTGATGCTGTACCCCAGTTAAATATGGCGTGTTCCCCTTGCTCAAGCTCTGCTCCATGTAGTTCAGGGGTCCTTGGAGGACCTTGGACACCTCTGATCCTTTCCCCTGCAGCACTGCCATGTGAAGGCACTGTAACAGTGCAGGCTGCAAAAATAAAGACAAACAAAAAAGGGAGAATTGATTGAATGACATTCGATCAAGCTCTAAGCCAAAGAAGCATGACTGAGGTTAAACAATTTGTTTTCTTAAACCCTACGGAGCATGCTCATAGATTTATCCAGTACATTGTTCTTTTGTAAGCATGAGCTTTAATCATCTAGCTGTGTGGATTCATGTCCCTGTTGGCAAGACATTGAGGAACGGTAAGAGGATTCTGCTGAAGAGAATGTACAAATGCATGAAATGAAAATAGTGGAATGTTTTATACAACAGATTACAATGCAAACTGAAAGGTCTGTTTTATGAGGAGCTTACCTGGAGATCTGTGGCCTCCCATTCAAGCCACTGATTGCAAAGCTCACTGGCGTCTTGTCCACTTACTTCAAATAGGTATCTAATGAGTTTCAAAATGGGAAAATTAAGGAAGTGCTGTCAATCAGTTTAAGCTTGTTAGGTAAAAAAAAAAGAAGAAAAAAAAGAGTCTGTTATGTACCAAACAAACAACCATAAAATAAAGACGACATCTTCACATTTAGGATTTAATTAGAGTGGGCCTCAAAATGTTATTGCCATGAAATCATTTAGTCAAACTAAAGCATTAACGTTTACTGGATTTCGTTCAAGGCCTCTGTTTAAAGTATAATTGCCGTATTTTTTTAAATCAATACGCTGCCAGATCCGTCAGATGTATCATATTAAATTACACATGACTGTAAATGACTGGTATAAATGGTAGATGTACTTGTATAGTGCCTTTTTAATCTCCGACCAAGCTTTACACTACATGTCATTGAGCCATTCCCAACCCTTTTTACACTGACGGCAGAGCCGTGCATGACGACTAACTAACCAGTGACACCAAGAACACATTGATATGGACCGGAGGAGCTGAGGATCCAAAAGGATCTGCTTTGTCCCTGAGCCACTGCAGCTATGGAGTATAGGTTTAGTATATTTGGTTTATTTGCCCAGGCTTTGAGATATCCAACTCAAATGTAATGTATGAGGCTCACAGCACAGGAGCCTGAGCCGTTGCATCCTGAACTCTATACATGACTAATTGAGATAAGTGAAAATGTATTTATTTATTTTTTTAACTGACGATTTAGGATGTTGCATATCTGAAACCTTATATAAAAAGGCAATAATTAGTAGTTTCCACATTCATGCCAACTAGGTATTGGCATTCAAATATGACCATGCAGGAAGGTCCATACTGACCGGCAAATGGCATTTGGGCTGAAAAGGTGCAGACCACCGGGCAGGAGCAGGGCTGGCAAGGCTGGACGGCTAAGGAAGGGCACCACTCTCTCTGGAAGTAAAAATAAAATCACATTGTTTACTTAGATAACACCAAAAAGTGTATAGTGTACACACAACAGCAGACATGATTGTTTTGAGGATGAGCCTGTTTGTTGACGAGTTCAACTAAATTCTTCAACAGTGATAGTTATGCTGTAAACCATCTTTCTAGTGTGTGTGTGTGTGTGTGTGTGTGTGTGTGTGTGTGTGTGTGTGTGTGTGTGTGTGTGTGTGTGTGTATGTATGTATGTGTGATCAAATCCCAACCTCAATACTTTACTAATTACTAGAATAACCTATTCAGCGGAGAATAGTCAATTAGAAGGTAATGGATGTGATCTTCCTAATCTGTAATTCATGTAAACCACGTGAGGTTTTCTCTGAGGATTATTTTATGTCAATACATTTTTACTTGTGTCTTCACTTCAACAATACAATTTGAATCAATAAGGTGACTCTAGAATTCAATAAAGCAGAAATAATTACAATTTCAATGCATTCATCAAAATAATTGCACAATTTTGAAGACTTTGTAGTGAATCATTTGATGAATAAGAAAATACAGATCATCTGAGATAATCTCAGTTTAATCAACCCACTCCTGTATTGTTCAACTGATTTTAAATGAACAGTGACTTATATAAAACAATGTACTTCTACACCCCTAATGCTGTTTATATAATGCATCTCTGAGCCCACCCCCTTCATTCATAAACTGAGGCTGCGTGCCAGATGGTCTTGGTTATTCATCGCTGTGATCCAGCTGCCAAAGAAGCACATCTCTCACATGCCTGAGACAATCACAGCATAAGCCCAAAGCCGGGATGTGTTACCATTTAATTAGAATCTAATCTTCTTTTACACAGCATGATCTCCATGATGCTCCACAAGATAATGCATCGAGTGAGAAATTACCCACAGTCGCAGTGGTACCACAAGTTTTAGAAATAGTTGAAAGGGCTCCTTGCATTAAAATAAGCCTCTCTTTGGAAAACATTTTCAACTATTGGTCAGAAATTAGTCACATGGCCATTAGTGGACCCCTATCACAAGGAAAGACGGGTGTTTTTTTCTATTTCTTTTTTTCCTTCTTTCCTTTCTCGCATCATAAACCAGCCTCTTTCTTTTGTATTCAAATGAGTTCTTAGGTCTTTCATTACCTAATAAGGTTTCTCTGTTTGGTGCAGCCTTAACAGCCTGGAAGGAACAATGTCTGATCGGATACTGAACTGAAACGGTTGGCAGGTTCAATACAGCCTCACGGCTTTGGAAAATATGATTTTTCCAACAATACTTATACACTAATTAAAGAAAGTGTGTTTTTGTTTGTTTTGTGTAGAAATATGGTTGAGTGAAAAAGGTTCAGCATTGCTCAAAGTACTTTATACTACGCATCTTCACTATTTGAGCCAACTTTTATGTGTTTAAATATGGAGATTAAGCAGTGCAACTTTTTAAACATGGAAAGTTATGGGTCTGATCAGTGCTGGATAGTACTAAGTAAGTACATCAACATAACAACAAGTACACTGTATTTAAGTGCAACTTAAAAGGTAATTGTATTTCACTTGAGTATTACTATTCTATGCACCTTTTACTTCCACTTCTAATATTGTACTTTTCACTCCACCAGCCTATATGTATGTGATAGTTTTATGTAATAGTTACTTTCAGTTTTAAAGCTTTTGGAACTGATTTATTTCAGTGTTCTTACTGGGAAGTTTATTTACCGCTGATTTACAGATTTCTTTATAGAATGAACTGTATATCTATAGGAAAAATACTTTTGAGGCCCAGTGGCGTTACGTGACAGACCTGTAAGTGGTATTTCCACGGTTTGGCTACTACTTAGAATTTGTGCATACAGAAGATCGCCGAGAAATCTTGATATTTTTTTAACTTGGAAGTCAAATTTTTTTGCTTCATGCACTTCTGAGCAACTTTCGTCGGAATAAAATGGGGCACCGTCTCCAACTCAGCACTCAGTTTTCTTTTTCTACACCCAAAGCTACAAAACCTGTTGTTCTTCCTTCATTCAGTGACATCATTGAAGGCAAGGAAAAAATTCAGAGTGCTACTTTAGCTTTGGTAGCTGTGTGGTGCAATGCCACTCAAAAAGATTGTTGATTCTCTTCCAATGTTTCCTTTCACTTTTGTTAAGTTTTCCATTTGAAAAGTTATTCCCTTGGTCATGATGTGAGTCATTGGTTAGTTATGGTAACACCAACCAAGGTGTGTTTTCTCCCCCCGAAACCAATCTAAGTGGTTTTATAGCCTGAACCTAACTTCCTTTGGAGACAAAGTCTAATTTGAAAAGACACTTTGCAAGTACGGTGTATTTAATGGTCTGCCTTTGAAGAAGCAGCAAGAGTCGCCAACAAGCCACAGCGCGGCAAAACCGCTTCGAGAGCCGTTATTTTTTCTAATTTTACTCTGTGAATTAAAGATGTATTTTTTGACCAAACCAGAATTGCTGATTGTTTGGAAGAGTGGAAAAACTAACGGATTATTGTTAGTGGTGAGTTTTATTTAGTTTCTATAGAGTTTGAATAAAGTTTGCTAACGAGTATGAGAGGCCATAAGTTTGTCTTTTCATTTGGTGCAGGAGAGTAACTTGGATTCAGGATTTTCTGTTTTGGTGTAATGATATATCCTTAATTTACATTTTGTGAGATTATTCCGCAAATGCACCCCTTGCACACAATACCTCCTGCTAGATCTAGGCAGAGCCTAATGTTACAATGATAGCCGTGGTTGGCACATGTCAAAAGGGAAAACAGTACTTGGCACAACACAAGAATGGTACCCCTTTTTAAAAAGGACTGGACTTGACTGAAAGGAAAAGACAATAAATCAATTAGCGTTTCACTATAGACACTCAACACTGTGCATCTGTTTTTTGTGCAAAGATGTATGTTATGATCTCTAATTTCAATGTGATGTCCACATCAAATAAATAAAGCCATAAAGTTATGTGCCATTCTCCAGATGTGTCATTAGTGTAATAACCTGAATGCAACAATGATCATTCAGAGATAATCACAATATTCGTGTCAAGGTACTAGGTCAAAACAAAAACAAAAAAAAAGTATTTGATTGTGTCTGACACACTCTAAGTTACACAATCCAAGTAAACCCGGACTGTTCTAGGCATGAAAGGCATGCTGTTGTTTACAGGACAGGTAGGATGTCAACATATGTTGTAGCGACACGAAAAGAACAGCACTTTAACAAAACAAACAAAGCAGTGGTGTGCTGGAAGAGTTTTCTCGCTGCTTCTCAGATGCAGGTTGATGACAGCTAGGTTAGCACTTGATCAGGACTTCAACTCACCAAACTAAAGGTTACAGATACAAACGCCAGTTATAGCACAAACTCAGCTCGAACCTCATTATAAGGTTACGTTATAATCAGTTATTAGACACCAGTATAGTCATGTTAGGTCTAATGTTTGGCTAACCATGCTGTCTTACCTTCGTGGTTGACATACTGGACGTCACAGTGAACTCCGGTCACTTCTAAAGCAGCTAACACCTTCAGGCAGTGCGGGTTGCCTTCACTGACGAAGAGCTTCATCTGGCCGATGGATGTTTGGACCAATTACTGGCTTTAACGGTGGCAATATGTATTTTACTTTAAAACAAGACAAGCAGCAGCTGGTTGTAACTTTGCCGGTGAGAGTGTGGTCCCCACGCTGATGCAAGAGCCGTTGGCCTTTTACAAATGGCGAAAATGTAGTTTTTTAACGGTATCAGTGTCGTTCATAGACACGGCAGCTGTCTGTTTAATGCACTACACTTCCTAGAATCCATTTCACAGATCGTAACTTCGTCATTTCCGAGATCTGCTCGTTTTTGTTACTTCGCACGTTGGTAGCGCCGGGCGGGATGCGTCTCCTGTGGTGTGCATTACAGACCGGGCGACGCTCTATAATTAAACAAGCGCTCCAAAGCGCCG
Source organism: Clinocottus analis (assembly GCF_023055335.1). Classification (NCBI taxonomy): domain Eukaryota; kingdom Metazoa; phylum Chordata; class Actinopteri; order Perciformes; family Cottidae; genus Clinocottus; species Clinocottus analis. The sequence continues at coordinate 17,668,613 of NW_027176042.1, forward strand.
CCTGCGATCTTATTGGTTGTGTGTAAAATCATATCGCGCGCTCGTAGCCAATCTTAAACCACCAAACACACACAGTGAAAGCTATTTTTTATCCGCTTAAAGCGCCAGGAGGGTGTATCATCATGGGCTGCACCGGGCAACTTAGTGCCAACGTATGACTGTTAATGTGAAAAAGTGCACGGCGGAGTTCTCTTCTGTGCTTCCGTTTATCTAAATTGTGTGAAGTTATCAATATTTGTATTCGAGAAAAGGCGCAACTCCTGCTCTCTGCAGTTCACTCCAAAACATTCAACTGAGCTGTCATCACGTCGCTGCAAGGTGAGTGATGCAGTGTCCCTGATATGCAAAGATGAGATTTCAGCTTATTTTTTTTGGGTCAGATAATTTGTTTTCTGCTGCCAAATATTACATCACTGCAGGACATGTTTTCTACAGTTGTCCATTCACCATCGGCATTGTATTATACTGTTAGGATAACTGTATAAACTATGGGCTGGATGTGTAAATTAGGTCATTCATCAGAAAAATAGTACACTTAAATGTGATGCAGGCATATTTAAGTAAATACTTTTCAAGTTAAATCACAGTATTTTATCATTTGCCACATCTGGCCACTGGTTAAAAAAACAAACATTATCACTCAAACTAATCAGGCATTGAGAAGCAACTCTTATCAGCATGAACACGCTTGTCAGAACGCGTTTTAATGGTACTTTTATTTATTATCACCATTCTGGACATATATGAAAGTTGTTTCTGCTTTATCTAAAATAAATCATTACAAACTGATTTATTTTAAAGCTTTAATAGATATGATTACAATGTGAAGATCTACTCAATCCACTGTACAGTTTGTGCAAAAACATTCTAGACCAATGCTTCAAATCTAACAGCAAGCCAACTTTTTCCAAAACAACTTTTTTTTCCACATCAAACCACACTTAGCCTTGACTGTCACAACCGCTCAAACTCCACTGAGACCAGCATGCACTAAAAACACCTCCAACCATTTAACACCTTTCAGAGTGTAGATCTATATACATACATACATACACACATACACACATACACACATACATACATACATACATACATACATACATACATACATACATACATACATACATACATACACACACACATACATACATACATACATACATACATACATACATACAGACTTTTTGAAAATCAAATGCTCATTCTTTCTTTTGATTGTTGTATACCTAATCCTTCAGAGGATGATGTATTCTCACATATTCCATCACCAGAATGGTGCTGACTCCATGACCTCATTTGTCATTTAATGTCACAATGATAAGAATCGCTAATCTCAGCACTATACACATGACAGACCTCTTGGCATACAAATACATTTGCATTGTACCGTGAGCGCGTTTCCGCCCTTACATGCTTCTCAGGAAGTGCATGGACGGGTTAACCACAAGGTTTGATGGAAACAGTTTGACGCATTGCATTTTTACTGTTCCATAATCTTTCTTAAGTCCATGCAAAGCAGGAGATTTGCTCCCCTTTTCGCCAGCCTGTGTCGACACTGGCTTGGAAGATTATTCTCCAGTTGCAACTTTTGCTGATTAAAAGTGCCTTTGTGCAGTGCAGTATTAGCAGGAGGGTTACGAGTCCGTTGTAATTGCTAGTGTGCTTCACAGACTGCTGCTGTGGATGCAGCGTCAAAGACAGCTTTAGAGACCGCAGTGATTTACATTGTGGTGTGTTGCCAGTGAGATTATTCTGTTGCTTTGGGCTATCTGGTGTGAGGCGTTTGCACAGACTAGGTGACAGCCACAACACATGTGTGTGTCTCTGCATGCAGTTTTGTGACATATAGTCCTTCAAAATAAACTACCAAATCTGATCTGACAGATTGATTTTTTTTTTTTGTACTGACATACTCGTTTGTCTCATCAGATCACATTGGTCTGTTGAAGTAAAGATGGAAGATCTTACTAAGTATATTTCTCTACGAGTCAAACTAATCTCATGTAATATTTAATTATGACACAATCATCTAAAAATACCAGTTCAGTGAGATGTATTGACTTGTTTTTAGACAATGCATCTTGAATTTCTTGGTAAATTAAAAAATACTACTTTTTAGCATTACTTCCTGATAGTAGCAAAATAAAGAATGAGTTTTCACAGCTAATTTCAAGATCTCTTTTTGTCTTGAAAGGCCTAAAAAATAATTTTGATGAAGAAATCTTACCAATCAAATTTCCCTTTGCTCTTTTGGATTTATGTTTTACTTATTACAAGCAAAAACACCTTGTATTCATTGTTTTTTTGATCTTTTAAAACTTATTTTGGTGGCCTTTTCCCCCAATGTAGTTGTGATTAACGTCATTTGAAACTTTCTGTCAATGACGTCTGATCTTTCTACAGTTCTTTGTCACAAAAAACAACTCATGACCCAAGTTGTCACGTGTCATACTTTCAAGAGCAAGGGAACATGTTTGGCCATGTTTAAGAACTATATAATGTCATTAAAAATATATCAGTGTGTTGCCAGTTTAATACACCTCGCTGTAACTGATGCAGTTTAATACAACTGCTCTGCAGTGCTTAAACCCGGTTTCCTATTTACTGTACATGAAAGCAGCTTACTGTGTCACAACCACGGGACAGTGTAGCTCCACCTACACTCACATCTGTGCTCTGTTTTAATCCAGTTTAATCCAGTATTTATTTTTTAGTATCCATGCAATGATTAGTGCTTTTATTAGCTAGCACTACACAAAGGCACTATAAGCATGGCCCCAGAAACTCTCACCCAGACAGCAATTACCTCGTTAGCAATCAATTATCAAATCTTCCGACAAATAAAAGAAACAAATATCTGGCTGTTGCCGGACTGTAATAAACCCGTCCAATGAGTTAATTTGACTAAAGTGTAATAATTGATCGGGCTACCTGGCTGTCTACCTTCCCGCAGACATTTTGCCCATGCACTCATTGCTAATCATCGGCGTTTTCAACAAACTGCTAGATTGACAGCCGTGAGTACTAACGACAGCCATGTTTGTAGTTCACATTCATTAAGATCATTTTGATGGAGTGGCTTTGGAGGGAGGCCGGAAGGGACGCCTCACTGGTGTCAACTTGTTGACTTTCTCGCTAGCTTTAGCCACATTTAGAGCTTGTGTTGCTAGCTATACTTTCTGTCACAGACTGTAGATAAGAAGTAGTCGTCATGGCTTCAGCCACTGGTTTGTGGACCGCCGCCTTGAAACCTTGAGTTTGGTGAATTGGCCTTCGCCATCTTGGATTACAACCGTCACCATCTTGGGTTTTTGCAACTAATGAACGGAAGTTAACATTTTTAAAAACACGCAGAAGGGACATAAGTAACGGCAGCAACCTGTCAATCACAGTAAGCTCGCCCCAAAACATACTCCGCTTTAAGTTCTATTTTTCTTCAAACGGGACCATGATTTACTAAATAAACATCATACTGCGTTGAAGAGTAGAAACTAGCGATTGACTCCATAAACTCATGTTTAACCATGTTAACTGAGATAAAAAAAAAATCAAGTGCAAAGTAGGGTAATTTTCTCATTGACTTCCACACATGTTGGACTCTTTGCTGCTGGAGGAGAAGATAAAAGAAAAGATGAATGCAAATTTAAGACATAGGCTTCACTTGTCAGAACTGAAGGTTTCCGCATGCTTTCAATAAAAGAAACGTTGGCAAGTTTTTCAGGTAAATATTTTCTTTTTGCTAGTTTCTTAAAATGAACAATCATATCTTTTAAGAAGAAATACAATTGAAGGAAAATGGTTCTTGGAAAATAAGTACATTGAATACTTGAATTAACCTAAAGGCACCATGGGTAAACACTCCTCCAATGCCTTACACATACCAACCCTTTGTTGTTATTTGTGTAATGTTCCTTTATTGAACAAATAACTCCTTTAGCCCTGTGGAAGCATCAAAGCTGTGTCTGCGTATAGGTGCCTCTGGTGTTTGCCTTAAGAGGTTTAGCTGCTCTTCCTTGTCCCTCAACAGTTTCGTGCTCTCTTCAGCTGCACACGGCTGAAAGTGGGTCTTTGACTTGCCTGATAGCTTTTGACAGCTCACTCTCATCCCCGGTGGATCAATGGAGCTCAGCGCTCTTCATTAGAAACATCAATGTACCGCACATTCCCACAGGCTCAGCAACAACCCTCCAGCTCAGTCAGAGAGTGAAGCTTTATTTTGTTATTCTCCAAAAGATCCTTCTTGACTTCTGTGTGACATTTTATGCACGTTAATTGAAGAATATTGTGAGAAAATGGTGAAAGAAGAATAGTTTGTTTGCCATTAATTGATACTTGATAAACTACTATGATCGACAATGTGCACCATGTTGGTCAGACATCACCTTAAATGTGAATAAAACATTATTGTTTATTCTGGTTTATATCACATAGAATAACAAATATGTGTAACACTTCTTATTCTCTTTGACTGCTGCGGACAGAAATCCATATCATGGCAACATTGGTCTCATATCAGTCATTAAATAGTCTTACTTATTTTGAGTAGGGCATGAAGGTCAAAATCTTGAAATAATTCATCATGCCTATTAATGCTGAAACTAATAGTTGTTTAACAGCAGAAAAAAATGCTTTAAAGTTTGATAATCAGTGAATCTTTTAATTCATGTTTCAATCATCTTGGAAAGCAGTTTGTGGCTTTATTGTAAAATTCTTTAACAACATTAGGTGATTTTATTCTGTATTTCCACATACAAAAGAAAAGCTGCTTATGAAAATAAGAAGCATTTTCCCAAGCATATTTCTGAAATAAGCGTATTATTATTTAACTAGAAGTACACTAGCAGCATATTTTTCACCTTCCATTTTTTTCTATAAAATGTGTAAGCTAATTAAAAATGTAATGCTTGAATTAATTCTTTCCAGAGTTTAAAATGCCCCCTGAGCAATCCCGCGCTACGTTGCCTAACTGGCAAACGCTTGTCTCTCTGGTTTCTGTTAATGTTCAAATGGCGAGGAACTGGAATATTATACCAGTGAACTCTCTGAAGAAGTTTGCTATGTGTCGATGCAGGCTGCAGGGTTCATTGTAAACACAAGTGTTGCGTCAGCAAATGCTTGAAATGATGGCATCACACATATGAAATGTTGTTATGTGCAACAAGAAACAAATAGCACACAGGACTGGAGACACTGGAGATGGTATAGTTGGTCACAGAGGTTGTTGTCATGATGATAGTAGAGAGCATGAGCCAATGACTGCTTTACTGTCATCATCTGCTTTTTGATTGGCTCTCTGACAATTTACACAGCTAATCACCGAAGGAATCCAGCCCACCTGTTTAGTCACACACACACACACACACACACACACACACACACACACACACACAAATGAATTCATACACACGCTCACACAGGCAGCGAGCTGTCACACTGGGAAAAGCAGTGTGTATTTCAGTGTCTCTCTCTGGTCTAATCATCAATAATGCATGGCGTTGGGAGGATGAAAGGCTGTTTTGGCTTGAGGCATGTGTCTCATATGGAGAGAGAGACATAAGCTCTAGTAGATATAACTGTACCATAGAAAAAGTGAATGGCTCTCCATGGCTGTCCTCAGAAGTCTTTGAAGCGGATGGGGGACCGATGTCAGGCTAAATGTTTACGTTAGTTTTAATTTGTTTGTACCAGCAACATTTTTTTATTTATTTATGTGTTTTTTTGTCTCAATTAAGGATTTAAGATTTAGACTGTGTGGTCAATGTACATACTGTAAATTCATCCGAGACGAAAAGGTTAGAAGAATTTGACATGACCTTTGGTGAAGCAGCGTCTACATTAAAGTTGTCGATGGCCAATGTCAAAGTATTCTCAAAGTTTTCAATTTGTGATCATGTAATCTGTTTCAGTTGTGGTCATATAGCTCATGGCGCAATTTTTCAATAATTTTACAAAACATTTCAAGACACTTCTGTGCTTAAGCCACGGCATACTGGTGTGCTACAACTGGGTTTTCCCATAATGATGTGGACACATGATGCAAGGCTTCACCTCACACAGCCTCACCTGGCTTTAAATTGGGGCTCATAACTGAGAAACCATTGGGTGCTTGTTTGTATGTGAAACAAAGGAGACCATGCACACGCAGCATGGCTCATCATGTCACTGTAAAGAGCAGCAGCTGTTTGGCTGACACAGATATTAAATCAGTAGTCCTGTTATTTTTAAGTGGTGCACTTATTTTTGTGGTGATTAAAGTTACTGAACAGTGTGTATCGTGTGGTGCAACTTCTCTTCTCTCATTTTCCTGCGAACCCTTTGGTTATAGACATTCATATGTAAATACAGTACAATGTGTGTGTGTGTGTGTGTGAGCGTGTGTGTTTGCAAAGTGTATACGGATGTGGGAGAGCACGCAACAGCCCTTTGAAGTTCCTCATTCACTCTATACTCCTCTTCCCCATGTCTCATCTCTCTTTGAAGACCATGTAGCCATGATTATTAAAGCTGCCCTCTTTCCACTTCAAACGTATGGAATGAATATGGATATGATATGACACCAAACTCTCCACGTCCGACACCATCCCCTCCTCTCCCGTCCTGCTGTGTGGTGAAGTTTGATCGGCCCTGCCATCTTAAACAGTCTCTGTTGGCGTTAAACTAGCCATTCAGGGACTTGAGGCATGCGCTATTTGGAGTAGTTATGACATTGCTTAATAGACAGCTGCAGGGGAACGTCGCAAGTTCGTTGTCATTTTATTAATAAAGCTTGTGGTCCTGCCCTTTTTTTCTGGCACCATCTCAGCTGATTGGTGTCCTTTGTCAGCTTTGTAAATGAAACATCAGCTGCTCGTTTCATCCGCCAGACATATAATTTATTACATGGTAATTTGCATTCTCTCTCTCTCTCTCTCTCTCTCTCTCTCTCTCTCTCTCTCTCTCTCTCTCTCTCTCTCTCTCTCTCTCTCTCTCTCTCTCACACACACACACAGTGCCCTCCAGCCTTGGGGTATTTTACACAATGTCATGATAATGTTATCTTAAGGAGGTTTTGCATGCATGCTTAAGCCCATAAGCTACATATTGATAAAAACAGTAATGCTTTTTCCAAACCATATCATATGTTTTTATACCTCCCGTAAATCTCAGGCTGCCCGTAAAGTTGCTCCTAACTGTTGCACAGTGTGATGACAATGCTACTTTGAGTCCTCCCACGATGAAATATCTTTGGTTGGCCGTCACTGTGCAGAAGGTTGTATTGTGTGTGCTGTGCATTTCATTGTTGTTGTTATTGCTGTGTATGGTAAGGGTGTTGTATGTGCTGTTTTCACACAGAAAGGGGACCGTTTCTTATGTGCACATAGACCAGCGGGATTTGGTTTGTGTGACGTGGAAACTTGAAACCCAATAGAAACACAACAAACATTTTCATATTCATATATTCTGAATCTGATTTATTTTTTATGGTGGAGAATGAATACATGTAATTTAAGATATTTTAAGTCATAAAACTCCTTCTGTGTTAAAATCAAATTATTGTTACTGTGATGGATTAACAATCTCAAGCAAGCTTCAAGTGGGTGTTCCCATTGTGTGAAGAGCCGAGGAGCCATGACTGCCTGAAAGTTGTGACGTAGATCTAAAAAAATAATGTATGCTTTGGAAAATGGCTAAAACATGCAAAAAAAAACATGCAAAAACACTTATAATCCTTTCTAAAGTATTTAAGCTAGTGATGTAAAATGTTGGTTGTATAGCATCACCTTTGTTGTACTGATGATTATGTCTGGTATGTGAAACACTTCATATTGAAACTTAAAAGTGAACAAAGCCTGAGATCACTTGGGTGAACATAATGTCCATTTGGTGGATGCGCTAACTGTGTGCTGAATCTCTGATGAGTGGCACTGTTGAACAAGCTCTGTGCGGGGGTCGATTGCCCAATCAATTCACTGGTTGCTTTTGTTTGGTCATCACACAAGATCTCTTTGGCTCTGTTTCCCTCTCTAGCTATGTTCCTCTTTCTTAAGTTCAAACGTGGTGTATTTGCAGGAATACGTATCAACCAGCTGACACTCTCTGTCACTTCCTGTGTCTTCATCTTCCAGGCAAAATGTTGACTGAATGGGGGAAGGTAGGTTAGCAGGGGTTCAATGAGTGGAGGCAGGATAATTTCGCTGCATTAGATTAACTGTGTGTGTGTGTGTGTGTGTGTGAGTGCGTGAGCGAGAGAGATTGAGTGATTGTCTGCAGGAAGGAGCTGCTAGCTTCTGTCCATTTGTTGTGGTTCTCTGCCCCACCTTTTCCATAACCCCTCTGTGTTGGTTCTCTATTCTTTGTCATGCCCGGCAGCAATGACTCTTTTTGTATATTGTGCTGGAGGGGAGTATTAAATAAATTAAATCGATTAAATACATTTGAATCTTTTTTTTTAATGGATTTCTTTTTGTTTTTAAGGTTTACCGATGGGGTTGCATGCATGGATTTGACTGCAGAGTGAGCTGGTGACCTTGTTGACTAGAAACTCTTTCACTTCAGGACCATGGTGAGTTGCTCATGTGCTCTCTCTCTCTCGCTCTTGCTCTCTAACTTTGTCTCTCGCATGCATGCACAAATTGTATACTCTCCATCTCTTCAGCTCAGTCTGACGTGCGTGCACACGAGGGTTGGAGTGCAATAACTTAAGCAAAGTCACACAGACAAATAACATGGAGCTTTCTCAAAGTTTGTCCTCCTCTGTCTTTGTTGCTCTCATTTCTTCCCATTCCAATCTTTAATTTTTCCTGCCCTCCATGTTTTCTCCTCCATCACTCCATTTGTGTTGTTGACACAACATCTTAAGTCCTGCGCCCCCTGGCAAAAACAATCATTCCCTCTCAACAGGCATGGCGGTGTGCCTGACTCTGTCTCTGACACCATATGGGCCTCTCTGTATGTTTGGCCATGTGACGCCAGCACCCTGTCTGCTGCCATCTGACCTGCAAATGGAAACACAGCCTGGCCTAATTTTTCCTTTGCAGATTCTAATTTGTCGTCATCACAATCTATTCTTTCCTTTTTCTTCTAATTTTCACTGTTGGTGGATTCGGCTTTTGCTTTTAGTGGTAAAATAAAGTCAGCATTTTTATTTGTCTGAATGATGTCAGAGAGCAAATTAGGTTGTGAATCCGCCACAAAAACTATAATTAAATCACAGAGCCTGACTTATTCTGTCACCCTTTAGCGAGCAGTCTGAGCCGTTGCCCTTTGGAAGCTTTTTTTTAAAGTGCCTAAACTCTGAATAATACAACAAGGGACTTTAACCTTCTTGTAACAGCCTCATTTGCACACAACACAATAAAGCCTCCTTTGTATGTGTTGAACATTTGTACCTGAGCGGATGAATTGAGGATGCCCAGCAACTGTGTCTAACTTCAGCCCTAACTCAAAACATATCACTTAAGATAAAGTGAGATGAAGCTCAACATTAGCTAGGGATCATTGATCGACATGTGTTTTGAGCAGTGAAGAGAAACAGGAAAAGACAAACAGGTGTGAAGCAAGAGCTCTTCCTGTCTGTGCGGGGAGAAGAACTCATGATAAATATTGTAGACAGGTTGTATGAATCTTCCTTTCTTCAAACCCAGGGCATGATGTAATTCTTCCCTGACAATCTAAATAGTACATTATACACTGCTGAAGCCACACAGCGATGGTACGCCAAACATATCTACTCTCTGTTTCAAGGCTCAGCTTGCTAGTAAGAAATACTTCTCAAAAAGCTGCACAGTAGTCAGATGGGGCAGCAGATGAAATCAGCATTACTCACTGTTTTTCACCACAACAGACTCTATTGGCTACAGGCTGGCGCTAAACTGTCTGAGATGTTTCATATCAGAAGAACAAATGGCAAGAGAGAGAGGAAATGACCCAAACTGTGGTTGAACCTTGACGCGTCGGCGGAGTTTCCTGTTTGCTTGCTCGCCTTGTACCTCTGACTTACGCCTCTGTCCCTCCTGGAGTTGTTATAAGAGCGCTATTGAGCACCAACACCTCCTCAACAGAAACATCTTTGAGCACTTTGTTATAATTTCCCTAGAAAAAGGTCTCAGTGGCATTTATTTTAAATTAGATCAGATTACACTTTAAAATGTGTCTTGCATCACAAATATTCTCTATTTCACATGAACGGTAAAAATACACATGAATAAATTAAGTAAGCTTACAGTATTACAAACATAGAGAGCTGCAGTGTATTCAGTTGTGTTCCCGAGAGGAATACTTCACCCACAAAATGAGCTGTTGTACACCAGTTACACACCCCATGTTACTTTGAATTCTTGAACAACCTCAACAACGATTTGAATAACATTTACTTTGCGATATGAAGACCCTGTTTTTTCATTTAACTTTAAGTGTCACAGCAAGTGATAGAAGCATTTACAAAGAGTGAAGAAGAGGCTTCCTGCACACCACAAGACTCTGCTTTGGACCAGCTAATTTACTTTATTAAATGACAAGCAATAAATACACTTCTGATTAGAAAACCTCTGACTCTCTCATTGAATATGCGGCATGGTTGTTGTTTTTTTGTTACCTTCTTTAATGTTTGTCCGACATGGTCCTTTAATTTATGTTGACTCAACCTCCTTTTTCATTGTCTTTCTTTCTTGTTTGTGCTGGTAATACAATTCAATACACATCCTGGCCAAATGATATGAAACGTGCTCGTATACCACACAAAAAAATATATTTTTCTATTTTTAGCTCCTTTTTCATAAAAGTCTGTTCTGTGCAGGTCTTTTGTTTGGTTCTTGTCTCAGTAAAAACATTTTATCCAGCACATCCTTCTTGATATATACTTTCATCCATGTATTGGTTTGCAGCTACCTCACAACCTTTGTCAGTCGTACTCGTGTAATGTGAGTGTTAAGACCTCAGCAGATGTCAGTCTAGTCGACCGTATTCATGTATTCCCAACGCAGAATGGTATTTATTCTGATTCATTACAATTTCATGAAGAGCCTTGGAAATGCTGCACTGTGCCAGTGTTGGCGAGCTGGGCAGACAGGCCTGCAGTGCTTTCGCGCGTGTGCTGGTTCTGAGGGATTTCACTGTAATTCTCTGTTGCCGTGGGGTTCACAGATTCAGTCCTGTGCTTTAATAACAGTGGGATTATCAAGGTTCAGCCAGCTAACCCTGCCCTCTCTGCCTTCACGTGACAGCTCCATCCAGCTTCATCCAGCCTGTCTCAGTTTTTCTATTTATTTTCATTTTCGTCCTGCCGATCTACTCTATTTGCACTCATTTTGGTACACCCCTGGCGTTCTTTTGTTTTGTCTTGCCCATCTCCAGTTTCGGATCCCCCTCAACCTTTCAGTAGTAAACAGGCACGTCTCTATTCATTTTCTGGTGTTTCTCTAGTTTGCCTCTCCCCCTTCTCACCCAGAGATGGGTTGGGCCTGACTGTGACTGAAGCACAGTTGCTAAGTGCCGAGGGATGCTCCCATGTCTACGAGGTGTGTGTGTATATTTTGTGAGTGTGTGTGGGTGTGTGTGTGTGCATGTACTGTGTGACGCTGTATTGGTATGTGTCTGGCAGAAAGTTAGATGTTCTGTTATGTAAGCGAGTCTTGGCTGGGAAGAGCAAGGGTTTAGCTTGGGGATGCTGGCTCAGGTGGAGAGACGGAGACAGATGCTATTTTGGGTATACTGCGCTCCTAACATCCTCCAAACGCATGAGTTATTCACTCACACATGTCTGTTAGTTCTACCAGGATGAAAGAACAACAGAAAATGGATTTTGTGCAAATATGTGCAGTGACATTTTATCCTCATGTCTGTCAAGTACATTCAGATTGGGAGCCATAATTAATAGCCCATTCTTTTGAGAATTCATTAATTGTTTTAGGCCATATATTAAGAAGAAATTGCAAATTGACTCATTCTGTATCTTAAATTTGAGGATTTTCTGATTTACTGTAAATGGGTGAATGGAAAAAATTGTAGCAGCTCCACTTCTGTGTTCTAGGTTTCTAGGTTATATATATATATATATATATATATATATATATATATATATATATATATATATATATATATATATATATATATATATGTATGTATGTATGTATGTATGTATGTATGTATGTATATATAGCAATTATATATATATATATAAATATATATATATATATATATATATATAAATATGTATGTATATATATATATATATATATATATATATATATATATATATATATATATATATATATATATATATATGTGAAAGAGAGAGATAACGCATTAGTTACAACTTTCCACCAATATGGTTGATTCCATTATTTATATTATTATGGTTGTGCTGCAGCTAAAGATTGTTTCATTATTAATTAATCTGAAAATAATTTTCTCAATTAATTTATCAGAGCAAATGTTTAACATTTGTGGAACTACGCGTCTTCCAACCTTCTTTTCCAATGTAACTTGCCATACATGTTTACGTTTTTTCGCTCCCCAGATTAACGTCCATTTTTAGCACTAAATGGATTCATGTTCTCTCCCTTTGAACCGGCACACAGCCAGGTTACATTTTATCATTGTTCTGACAGCTTCAGTAATCTCTCTCTCTCTCTCTCTCTCTCTCTCTCTCTCTCTCTCTCTCTCTCTCTCTCTCTCTCTCTCTCTCTCTCTCTCTCCATCTCTCTCTCTCTCTGTCCATCTTTCTCCAGTTTCAGAGCATGGCACTGGCCTGGCTCCAGTCTCACCTGCCCTGTACTACACTGATCAGTATCACCAGTGTCAACCATCAGCTCGCGTCCAGAGCAGCTTGCTGAACCGGACTGTGTGGAGAGCCGCCATGCTGTCTGGGACATGGCGCCGTTCGGTGGGGCACCAGCAGTCTGCTGCGGCACCTGTGGTGACCCCCAGAAGCATGACGGTGTGCGGGGTCCCCAGCGGCACGGTGGTCCTCGAGGCGCAGTATGACTACAACTACCGCGGCGCTGATGGGCGGCAGGTCTGCATCAGGGAGGGCGAACGGTTTATTCTCCTGAAAAAGACCAACACTGACTGGTGGCAGGTGAGACAACAGTTAATCTATAGTTTGTCTTGGTGAAACCAAAGATTAAAAAAAAAAAACATGAATGTAGCATCTATGGCTTTCTGCATTATGGGTTTCTGCAGGGAGGTTTCAGAGTGAAAACACTGCACTTATTCACCAAATTCTATATGTTTTTATTGTCATCAAATCCAATGAAAAGCCAAGACCAATGAATGCGATTCATCTCTCAATACCTTCTGACATCTGTACCCTATATATGTCTCTCAGGTCCAAGCCTATTTTGTTCTTAATAACCTAAATACTTAAAACAGTCACTAACATATACTTACACTTTTACAAAAGGACCCCAGCTCCATTTTTAGTGCATTTGTCAGGGACTATTTTTAGTTGATTAACGTCTCTATTATTTCCAATAACCTTGGATCTAAATGTGTGTTCATACAGTTCTTCCAAAATCTCCCGACAGTTGACACATATCTATCTATCAAAAAGCAGAAACACATTTAAAAAAGTGACATTAGCCACTAAGTTAAAAAAAGACAAACTGTGTGTTTCAAAAGAGAAGTACTGGGTTTTCTCGTTGCATCTGTCGGACGTGACAGGAACTGTAACACGTTTCTGCACAGCGTTCAGGCCTCAGCTGCGTTGGTTGACGCTCAGTTGAACTAAGTAGATTTATGTGGGAGAGAATAGCATTTGGAAATCTGTTTGTTCTTTGACAGGTGCGGCGGATCGGTGCGGCCAGCAAAACAAAGCCACTGTATGTTCCTGCTACGTATGTGACAGAGGTGCCCATCGCACCGATGCCCTCGCCACAGCGCCTGGTCGTGTCTGCCTCGCTGAACTCCAACCTCAAGATACTGCCGAGAGTGGCGCTCTCTCCTGGCCCAAAAGAGACAGGCTATAATGACCAGCGTCAAGGTAACGTGTGAGGGGACGACAGAGGAGACATCTGGTGTGTGCTTTTCATTTGAAGCTGGGGACGATATGGCCGAAATCTTCTTTCTGGATAAGTACTTTCTCATTAAAGTTAAGTGGAAAACGATCAGAAGAGTCAGCATGTGCTTGTTATCAGCAATGGAGATGACGTAATATCATGATGTCTCCATATATGTTTTTATCACAAGAGAATTCCTTTGAAAGACAATAAATGATCAGTTTTAATTCTGTAATATATCTTGTGTATTGATGTTTTTTTATTGTCTTTATGATAGAGGGAAACATGTTCTTTGTTGATCTGTGTAAATTAAGAATGCATTTTGCCTTCTTCCCTCAGTGAACAAACCATTCTTCCGCTCCATGGAAAACCTCAACTCCAACAGTGCCTTCCAGGGGCTGGACAACAACACCAGCAGGGGTGGAGGCCGCTTCCCCACCCTGCCCCTCTGGTCTGGTTTCACCTTTAACCCCAACGCTCCCACATCCCAATCAGGCCACCTCATGGTCCCTGGGTGCCCTGCAGCTTCCATGACACAACATAAAGCACCACCAAACCCCAGGGCGGTCCCCATGATCACTCGGAGCCAGAGCTCCAGCAACCTGCCTGAAAACCTGATGGAGAACCCGTACGACGAGGTGGGCGGCGGCTTAAGCAGCCGCGTCATCCACAGGATGCCCAAGAAGTCGTGTAGCCAATGGGACATGGTGGGAGCCTCCGGCAAGAAAACCCATCTGCAGGTAGGAAGAGGCAAGCCCTGCAAACCCCCAACAGATGTTACTCAAACATCTGGTTATTATTTGTGTTCATTTTTAATACATGGGTACGACATTTAACTTCAGCTGGTGTTTTAGATTTATGATGATTTGATGTTTTTTTGCAAAGCTGCTAGTGGCTGACGCTTCTTTCCTCCTGTTTTATTCTAATGACATTCAAGCTGAATGCCATGTTTTCAAAATCTTTTTTTTTTTTTTTACACTTTATTTTTGTACATCTCCTGGTCAATATTTTGTATTTGTATTTGATATTATGTTTCTTGACCTTTTTTTCCGGTTTGGATATGAGATGCATGGATGAACTTTATTACATTGTTTTTATCATTCAAAAAACAGCAAGACAAAATTATTGTACCTACAAGGTAATAAAACTGTTTCCGATTTTAGTTACACCAGAAAAGGTAGAACAAAGATTTTTTAAATCTCAAATCAAGGTATTGCAAGTTGAAGGAGATGAATATGTTTTAATCTGATACGCAGCAGTTACTCACTGGAAAATGGTCGAACAAAAGTCCCAACTGTATATTAAATTATTACATCCTGCTTCCTCTGATCCTGAATTTAAAGTAAGGTAAATTATGGAAAATAGGTCGAACAAATCCATACCTGGAGCTGGTGTTTGAGGAAGTGTGGGATTAGATTCATTTTTACTTCCTTTCACAAGCAAATTCCCTAATCTGATGGATTTACAAGTCGTAACACCCAAACTGTTATAAACCAGCTGTTAGTTTTTATCCTTAACTGTGCAAAGTATAACTTGAGAAACACATTTTTAAATGTATCATATAGTATTTTGTATTTGCCTTTAGGTCTTAACATACTTAATGCGATATTTGTTTCATTTCATTCAATCAGAGAAGCTTTTTTTCAGGTGGAAACAAATAAATCTACAAAACTGATTTAAATATTTTTTTTAAAGACCTTGCGCGATCCCACCAGACGACTGTGGCAGCAGAGGAGGTATTTGATTTACGTCTGTACTTGGCCGCTGTAATCTTCCTAGAGCAGCAATCAAGTTGGCATTGTGGTGACGTCGGCGCTTTCCTGCATTACATCAGAGGGGATTACACAAGGCGTCGTCGTTGAGAGAAATACTGAAGGTTATCTCTTATAAGGTCTCTCAGCTGAGGGAAGCTCCCACAGCCGAGTTTTGCTTCCACTGAACCGTGCGCGCCCCGGTGACTTCCGACTTCGGATAGCTGTGATCTCAGTAGAAATGACAGTGCTCCTTTTTATCCTTCTCATTTGCTCTTCCTCCCTGTCTGTTTCTGTATCGGTCCCTCTCTCGGAGGACCCTCTTTCGCTCCAGCCTTCAGTGAGCAAGATAGTGGCAGACACATCCAAACCACAACGGCCTGTTTTTCATCCAGAAAACATTCATCTGTATCAGGTCTTTTGAAAGTTCTGGTGATGCATTTCAATTTTATTAAATATTTGTCCTCCAGGGGGCAGAATGACATTTGAATTTAAAAGAGAGCAAATTGGCTCATGTTCATTTTTCAAAAGTTGTTTTCATGGTACTTTTTTGCCTTGATTTGTCAATACACCACATGGCCAATACTTTGTGTACACCTGAACATTACGCCAATGAAACATAAGTAGCATCTCTTCCCAAAAGAATAAGCAATTAATTATGTTAAAATGGTCTACATTTCATATTTTTATTTGATCCTGTTGAGAAATTCTCCCTCTGTTCCGAATCACATACATTTTCTTTTTACTTTTAGTACATTCTGCAGCTGCCCTTACAAAGTAAGTACTGCTGCATGCATTATTCATTCAGTTGGGAAAAGCTACTTCGCCATAACATTGCACCTTAAACTTTGACCCTCTTGCTCATATAATTGTTGTGCAGATTCTTGTGGGCCAGAACGGGCAGAAAACCACGCTGGCTTGCATTCTGCGAGCTGTGAGCGGGCGAAGTAGAACGTCCAGTTATTTTTGGCATACTTTTAAATTTAGCCACTGAGGTGAACGGTAGGAACCAGTGAGACAGGAAGCTCAAGAGTCAGAGCATCCCCCTGGAGTAACCTAACACACACACATTTATACACCATGTCCCCTCAGTTATTATCTGAAACAACTGTGTCTTATATAACAAGGATCGACCAGCTAGCCAGTCAATCAGTTAGTGAATTATGTCTCAGCTATATTTCGTGGAAAGATGATCTTCCATGCATATCTCTTCAATTAATTTCATTGGATTTGTAGATCTCTTGTGTGAGGACAAGTGTTTCTATAAGCTCTGTCTTAAACCAGAGTCTGACGGGTTATTATTACATATAAGAGGTGGAGGGATTTATTTGTTTCTCTTTGTGATTTCTGTCTCTTCTTTACACACTGGGATGACGGTTTTGTAAAAGGCACTGCTGTCTGCTACTTGTGGTGGTTGTGGTTCTACATACACAGCACCATGTGTTCATATTTCCGTAGTAATGCATAAAAAGAAGAAGACATGTTCATACATTTACTCATGCATTAATGAAAAAATACTTCCGGTAATATTCAATGTTGTTCTTCTTGTTATTCACAATCCTGCCGCTCTAAATACTCATAAGCACAGCAAGTTTATATTAATCTGCAGCTGAAAATAGTCTTAAAGTAGCTTCTGCTCAATTGTACTGCACCCAGCTGTTTTACAGTAATATCCAAATCTGTGATTAATAAAGTTCATCAATCCATCTATTAAAAGAAATATTTTGACATTGAAAAAAAACTAAGTTTTGTATTTGTGTCCTGTTTCAATACAAAAAAGGAAAATAATGAATGCCACCAGCTTTAGCATCATTCACCATGTATTAAATAAAATGGTGAGTCATATTGTTTTATATTTTGTTATATACATTTTACATTTGTGTTTTTTTCCTTCCACGTCCACATTTTTCTTTCTCCTTCCCCTCTTTCCTCTTCCTCCCTTCAAGGTCCCAACAGAATCCTATCTGTCCCAGCTGTCCTGGCAGGACTCCCCTCTCTACACTGAAATGCAGCCAGAGAAACGTCTGTCGCAGCCGGAGCCCCCGAGTCCCGCCCCCGGTCAGCAGCCTCTCCAGGTCAGGGACCTGTGGGAGCAGTACTCGGACCTGCCCACAGGCAGAGTCTACTACGTCAACAGCATCACCAAGGAGAGGTCCTGGAAACCCCCTCGGCGGGCTCGCGGACACGACCCCAACAAAGTAAAGCAGCCAACACGGCCGATGTTTGTTACGCCTCCTGAATCTGTGTTTTTCTTTTTGTCTTTCACTGAACATGTGATTAGGTAGGCCTTTTTACAGCGGCATGAAAGCGTCTTTTCTCAAAGGAAAGGATAGAAAAAGGTCAGGGTGTAGAATAAAATAGTCGGCTCATTAATATGCTTGCATAGTTTGACTGGATCAGCACTAAAAAAGGGACCTTTTCAGCTAAAGAACTTCATAAGACCTGAAGAAGAGCACCCTGACTGGCATTTGTTCTCTTCACATGAGGTGACGCAGGAAGGGATTGCACACACAGCGTTCACAGAGCAGGTTTCCACCGCTGGAAGCTGAAATCAGAAGCACGCGGGGAGACTTTTGTACGAGTTTGAGTACACTCATATGCTCACTTTGGGACGGGGTCACATTGAACGTAACACTTGAAAAGTTGCTGCATAGTAACTGCTCAATGTCATTGATATGAACACATACATACACACATTTATAGTGAGGTTGAAATAGAGATGAAAAGGTTGATCCCACTTTTGTATCTGTCCGTTAAATACACGGCTACAGCCATGAGGCGGTTCGCTTCGCTTTGTTTGGATGGACAGCCTGTCTGGCTCCGTTCAAACCGAAACAATACAACTTTGAGCACAAGCAGTTTACAGGAAACCAGCATAGAGTCCTGGAAGTTTTCGTCCAAGAAATCGTAACCCACCTTAAAACGGTGCTGGTTGGAAGATTTTGTTTCATTTTCGAGAGATGCTAGTTGTTTCACCCTGTTTACAGTCGTTGTGCTCAGCTAAGCTCGTCGGCTGCTCGCTGTAGCTGCACATTTAATGGACAGACATGAGGGCGGTATTGCTATAGCAAATAGGTTTTGGCCAGTATTGGCCATAATTGCAAACTCTTCATATTTTTGTTGATTCTGTGTGGATTCAACATTACAGTTTATTTGAGGCTGTAGTTGATAGATAATAATGTATCCTTATCCTTAAGATCTTTCCAGTTTCACAATCTGTTTCTCCAGCAGGCCGGTCCAGTTCAAACTCAGACGTTACCCAGAGAAACCAGCCATCTGTCGCTGCCGCTTTCTGAAGCTGGCAATGGAACAAGGCACACGGTGAGCCGGCTACACTCTTAAGGAAGTGGTCCAATTAGGCAGCCAGCATGACATTTTGTCTGATTTAGCGAGAATATTAGTTACATCCTCTACAATGGTAATGCCAACATCTTCCACGGCAGTAATTATGTGATGTATATTTAGGGGTGATGAAGATTAGGTTTGCTGTAACTGTACTGCCAAAATGAATAACAGGAGTTCCACTTACACAACGATGTCACAAGACTTGGCTCTTGTTGTTTTCTCCACCCTCATCTGTAACTCACCACAGAAAAGCAACAAGTGCACACCCAAGAAAAGCAACTTGGCCTTTTGAGTATATTTTGTTTTCTTTGTTCTTTGTTTTGTGCTCGATGCACTGTTGAGCACTTTGAATGTGTGTTGTTTTTAAACTGCTATTTGAATATACTTGGGTAGGAAGGCTATCTCACTAAATAAAGGCATTTATCATATTACATTATATTGTAATATTATTCATTAATCAATTAATTAGCTAAAGTATGTATTTTGAAATTCAACCACACAACGGGCATTGCATTTAGCTTTCATTCAATGAACTCTGTCACAAGGAAGTTACGACCATTATGGTGAGAATTTGAGAAATATGTTGATGAAGCGGTTTGTTTAGCTTTGTTCAGCGAGACAACTTGCTCTGCCAAACTAAACAACTTCCTTGTCATAACTTCATTGTGACACGGAAGCTATGAGTTAAAAGTGATCAACACAAGTGTGTGTTGATCACTTTTCAACCTCTGCGTCTGAAAAATGAAGCCAATGCTGAAGTGCCTCAAAGCTGCATTCTTTCTCATGGCCATCAGGGGGCGACTGCACAGGTTGCAAAAAGAAGTCCAAATGTATAGAAGTCTATGAGAAAATGACTCTACTTCTCACTTGATTTATTACCTCGGTAAATATTGTCATCATGGTCTTGATCGCTAGTTTCAAGACATCAATACATCATGATGTTCATTTTGTAAATGATGGTCCCATTTAGAGTAAAATAGATTATAAAGCAGAGTTTGCTTTAGAGCGTGGCTACCTTTTGATTGACAGGTTGCTACCGCGGCGTTGTCTGGTCGGGTGGTTGTTTGTGTCTTTTTTTGTTGTTGACATCTTTAACCCTTTCACTGTGTGTTTTTAGTTCATTACAGTTAATTGTAACATTTTCTCTGAGCTCCACTTCTGGTTCCAAAAACAAAAATGGGGACGGCCAAAACGCAGAGCTCGAGTCTTTAAAACGTCAGTTCACAAACCATCGCGTGACGTCACGTGACCACATCCACTTCTTAAATACAGTTATGATTGTCTGCCAAGTCAAGGAAACTAAGTGTTTTGTTTAGTTTAGTAAATGTCACGATGCTTTATCGTTCTTAACCTACTGCTCTGTGCTCTCATGCAAAAGAGTATTAATAGTATTAAATAAGCATTCCAATGTAGCATTGCTTCAGTGCAAACAGCTGTGCTTTGGCAACTGGCAACAGAACAAACCACAGTAAGACGACAAAATGCACACGCCTTCTGCCTGGTTTCATGCAAATGAATCTATTGTTAGCGTCGATCTGTTTCCCAGAGTGCACACGCTGTCCAGAGCAGGGAAAATGCTGAGAGAGGCCAAATTAAAAAGGGGCTTACATTTTTCTAGGTTCCTCATTGATTACTGACCGTCTCAGCGCCTTATTTATTCATCTCTTTGTGAACTAACACACACACACTTCCTCTCAAATGGTGTTTTTGTTGGGCTAATCCCTGAAGGGAATAACAAGGTAATGCCTTTTGATCTGATGCAGATGAGTAGAAGCCATTAGGGCCGCGCAGAGGGAGGCAGGGGACTCTTTTAAATCCAAATCGTTACAAAACATTGCTAAATTTAAACCACTCACTGAAACTTCTCATCAGTGTTAAACCCCTCGCTGACCTCACAGATGCTGTTGTGGATAAATTTCCACTGTTTCATTCATTTCCCCATTTTGCAAACTTCATTTTACAACAGTGTTTCTAATCCACGACTGACAATCTGTTGTTTCTGACGTCAGGGTTTTGGGGATTTATGCCAGAGCCATTGGTGACCGAAAAGAACCCGAATCAATAACGACATCTACGTAGTAAAGCGACGCGGGCCGCATGATCCAGATTGCCAGAGATAAGCATTTTGCATCTCAAGGTTGCGTTGCCTCAATGTTGCGTCAGTGTTTCAAATTTAATGTTGCTCATCAAAAAAATACCCACATCAAAGCAGTGATTCCCCCATCAAGTCCTTTTGAGATGCTTTCTGTTGACCTACATGTGTCACTTTTTATTCAGTGGTACATGCATTAAACAGGAACTCCAGAAATGATATATAATGCATACTGCATGGCACACAAGTTAATGACCCAGGTGTTCACAGTCTGAGTGGCCCATATTACTTCATAGCTCAGTGTTTTCTAGTCTAGATTTTATTTTTAATATTCTGCTTGTTCTTTCTGAGCTTGACTCCTGTGTTTATAAATGCTAGTGTACCTGTACATTAATGTAGCTGTATTTCCATTTGGCTTCATACCTGTATACATGCTGCATTTTAAGGGACATTTTTATACTTTGTAGCCCTCAACAAACTTTGTGTAGTTGACAGTAGAGGTGAAACGATCAGATGATTCATTTCTTAGTCAATCAGCAGAAAAAATTGATCTTCAGTTTAAGTTTAATGTTTAAGTAAAAACATTAGCTGTTCAGATTCTCCAACGTAAGGATTTGCTATTTTACTATTTCAAACTAAATATCTTTGGTTCTTCAAGTGTTTGGTAGCGCGGCACAAACGATGCTATATTATCATTAATATGAATCCACTATTGACATTTAGAAGATGTGAGATCATAGAAAAACTCCAGTGCAAATCAAAAGAAGCACTTCCTCCACTATCAGCAGCCACCAGGGGGCAACTCAGATGTTTAGGCTTGACATTTGGGGAGCTGTCATGCTGCCTTATGAAGTCTGTTTTAAGATGTGTTCATCAGCAGCAATGGAGCTCAACGTGAAAGTAAAAGCAGTGCTCTCGAGTTTAATTTTAGGTAAAAAAGTTTTGGTACAATTTTAATTTTAATAAGGACCAGTTTGAATGTGAAAGTTGTGTCTTGTAAAGTTTTACCTCATCATTGTAGTTTATTGATTATTGTAACATTAAATATACATACGATGAGCCTCACACCTCACCTCAAACCTCACACATTTGTATTCCTATTTAGATGCAATTAATTTCCTCTTAAACACAAATATGTGGACATTTCAGTAAGTTTGTTATTAATTTTCTCAAATTAGCTGAACTGCTCCACAATATTTTTATGTGCCATCAAAAATAACATCATGAGTACATTTCTATTTGGCAATTATTTTGCACATAACTTCTGTGCGTGCCTAAGTAAGATAAAACTATTTCAAGTTCCCATTGTCTGTGCCTCCACACGTGCAAACAGAAGTGTGGACAGTGGTTAACGTGGGAATGCCAGCCAAGTTGTGGTGTGATTATTCTGTGTCTGATTGTACTGGCTGGTAAGAGCAGCTTCCCTCTAGAATAGGGAAGTAGAAGCAGGCTGAGACGAGAGGGACAGATGAATGGTTATTACACTTTGACACTCAGAGGAAACAGGGTCGTGATATGAAACGACAGCACTCAAACTGGACAAGAAAAAAGCTTTCAGAAACAGGAGTTGACCTGGATTGTATTGACCCGTGATAATGACCTATGTCGTGAGTTCATATTCATTTCCTACACAGTAGTAATTCCTTTATTGTGTTGTTGTTTTCATTACATGTCATTACCGGTGGGGAATTTCTGTCAGCACGTAGATAATGTCCTGCTTGGCATATGTAGCTGAATGTTTAATGAGGTGTTCATGCTGCTATAGTTCACTGACTTGGCTGTTCATTGATAGAAGTGTTGCTCCTAACTTTGACATTCTCACGACAGGTTCTTTATGTGGACGTGTGGTTCCAGTTCAATAACTAAAAACCAGCAAGCCTGAGTCAAAGTAGTACCGCAGGGTGTGTTTCAGTCTTACTGAGCAACGGCAGCAACTGCCTCTCATTAACTTTAGTTGAATACGAGCATGTGTGTGTGTGTGTGTGTGTGTGTGTGTGTGTGTGTGTGTGTGTGTGTGTGTGTGTGTGTGTGTGTGTGTGTGTGTGTGTGTGTGTTAGTGTGTGTGCTGTGAGGGCGAATCAAGGAGCTTTTTTAGCTGGCAGGCTGTACAGAAGCGTCATTTCATTGTTGGTGTAAGCATTAGCCCGGGTTTCAGGACTTATCTTAACGGAAAACAGCATCCTGTTTTTTTTAATTAAAAAAAGTCCAGAAAGTGAAATATTCCTTGATTTATTATGCATAAAAGCGAGTTGTGTTTTTAACTCAAATGAACTATAAATACTACCTGATCATCGGATTTTCTTGTCTTTGTCTTCTTATCTCTCGGTCTTTGCCTCTAGCTGTCACCTGATTTCCTCTTCGGGACCCACCAGAGGAATACTGGCAGTGGCTGGCAGAGGAAACAGGTGAAACCTGTCTTTTTTTCCTTACGCATTCATTCAGCGCCAGAGGGCTAATGCTATTCATCTTGAGTTTCACCTTGTAAAACCCGTCAAAGAGTAAAGTGAACAATAAGCGGCCTTGACCAGTTTTACAAATTCCTTCTGCACAACAGGATGCATTTGCTTAACAAAACACCGCACAGCTCTGGTGGAGTAGTCTGCCACCTTGACTATGTCACTGTGTAATAAAAGGTCCTGCTGCTTATTATGTTTGCAGATCCAGCACCAGAATCATTTACTATATTTCTGTACACAAGTATGGATAACAGACTTCCTATTCTTCTTTTTAAAGCTGAACACTCTTTTCTTGTTATTCTTGTTGCATGCCTCACTGGGAGGGTAATCCTCAGCGTTTTATGAGCGCTTAAAGGGCTTTGATAGAGGGGATTTTTCCTTATGAAAATCAATGAACCCGAGTCGTTACAATTGCAAAAACTGCATCTCCACTGTATTACTGTAGAATACATTAAAGTAATGCCAGCTATGCTCTTTAGATTCTCAGATATCAGCATTTATGCATATTAAGGTGGTGAAATAGCAACTCATGGTGGTAAAAGAAAGTCTGTTACTCAAGCAGTTCTTCCTGCAACATGTTGCATCACAGTGGGGTGTGGGTGCGCTTGGTGTAAGCCCTTTTTAAAGGCCTCCTCATAGCAACGGAGAAGATTTGCCTCTTAGTGTTAATCCTCCTTGCGTGAAAAGACGGAAAACATTAGGATGGATATTTAGTCTGATTGTTGAAACTAGGTTACAAGGATTGGGATAGGTACTTAATTATGGCTGCTGCTGCATGAAAAGTTGAACCATACACACTTGTATGCGTACGTGCATGGGATTGTGAGCATACATATTTTGCATGTAAAGTAAAGATGCACCTGCAAGCATCTGCCGCTATGCTCCTCTTGTGAAGTGAAGCAAAACATTATTTAAACGTATTAAGGAAGCTGCAGTTTGTCCTCATTTGGTTGTGTGAGGGGCCACTCAGGATATGCACTCATGCTTACGGTCAGTATTTCATTTTTGAGTGCCAGAAGGCTTCAGTTTGTATTTGCAGTTCATACCTGTACAATAAGTAATAATGCAGCGCTGCTGCTGCTGCTGCATTGTTGTTCTTCCCCAATGAGGGATTATTCAACACTGTTGCAGCTTAAGTCAGAATTACTCTGACATGGCACAATGTTGCACAATGGCAGTGGGAGGTGAGGTGACCTTTAAATCCAGTGCTCTAAGTGTGGACACTGCTGTCCATCAGTCAGAGCAACAAAGCTATCATCAATACATCCACTGTATCCAAATGATCCAGTGAGAAAGTAGTCCCACTGGCGAGTGAAGGTCCTCATCCTTAGAACATTTCAAACAGCAGATGTCAGCTACAGCTTTTATGAGAAAATAGGGGAGAAACTGCATGCTTAACTTTTATACAGGCCCTGACCTCTCTGTTGTTTATTTGTGATTTTCATTGTCATATTTGCTGATTTTACGGTTGCACTTTAATGTTGCTCTCGGCAAGAGCATCAGCTAAATACTTAAATATACAGTTATGGTTCTTCAATAGTGCCAGTAGAATTATTCATGAGAAACCAAACACGGATCAGCTCCCACAGGATCCACAGATGTTCAAATATTATATTGTATTTACTGTATAGTGATTGCTCTTTCCCTTGTCCACCACTGACCCAAAATTGACCCCGACCTTTAACCCTAAAGAGCATGCAGCGCGCCGCCTCCTCTGACACCATAAACACAATGGCGTTCAGCAATGCCGATGCCCAGAGCCATAAATCTGACGCCCTGCATGATGTCAAGCAGCAGCTCATCCACTCTCAATCTATGATCCTGCCGGAGAACGGCAAGGTACTCGCCTCCGGAGCACCAACCGCGTGTACCGTATTCACTGACATGCAAAATGAAGAGGAAATGCAGATACACTTTCACACCTTTCATACAAATCACTGGACATGTGCACATATACACATATAGACAAATGAACACTGCTGATGTCGCCCACTTTCGGTCTTTCAGCTGGTGCAGCAGTGCAGGGATTACTCCTGTAATGTGGCCAACATCGTCGTGGAGCCTCCGTCTCCTGAGAGCTCTCCAGACAGTGATGGCTGCACACCGGTGAGAAAACACCGCCTTTTCCCTTTGATGTCCTCCTTTTCAACTAATAAAATAAAACAAGTTACTTAAAGCTGAAATGTTCTGAATTATAATCCTGTTTCTCAACTCCAAATCCTTTTCATATGAAGTAAAAAATTATTATTATTCAACCATCATTTTAAATGAATTCGGGTGTCATGAAGTCAACCTAGTAACTCAGTATAATCCATAGACATCCCAGGTAAAATATTGTATTGGGAACTATAAGTAAAAAATTAAATAGAGAACTGTCCACAGCGAGGTCTTTGGATTAATTTTGGTAATTGTATCTGGGAAAAATACATTGCACTTGAGTTTTTCAAATGTAATTTCTTCGTATTATTTGAGCACAGCGAATAAACTAATTCAGCAGTGGATATCTCATTCCTGTTATGATAAAATACATTAAATATCACTATCTTTTCTCTTCCTTTGTTCTATCTTTAAAACTCCTGCTATACCTCAGTTTGTTCCTCTGTCTTTATATGCTGTACTCAACACTCATGACTTCATAGTTAGTGTTAATTCTTCTCTCTTACACCTTAAACAGGGCCATACCGCAGTGGGAGATTTTAGAGCAACTCCCCTCCCGCTATTTTTTTAATGATGCAACGTTCAAGCTAAATGGGTTCGCTCAGGATGCAGTGTATTACACAGAGGAAAAGCCCTCCGCTTTACTTTACTGTTAACATTGCATTACTCAAGCCTTTCATGCCTACCCTGAGTGAAAGCATTAGTGTAACAGTATAAATATTACTGCTTGAATATTGCAGATGGTGCTTTAAACGCTGTGCATGTGTTCTCAGGAGTTGGAGAAAGCCGGCCTCTTGAACAAGACAAAGATTGCAGAAGGAGGCCGGAAACTGAGGTGAGGCATCTCTGGGGCTGCTCCCATTAAGGACAAAACAAGTTGAATTAGATTGCTTCTATAGTGTTTGAATAAATTAATAGTGAGAATGATTCGCTGGGAGAAATCCCATCTGACAAGTACGCATGTGTTTGTTGGGTTGCAGGAAAAATTGGAGCCCCTCCTGGGTGGTGTTGGTCGGGAACAGTCTGGTTTTCTTCAAAGATCCTAAATCACAGACACCTTCCAGCTGGGTAATAATAGCTCAGACAAACTGTGTTTAATGCTTTTATCCCAGGTATTATCTTTGCAAAAGCAAGTGTAGATGGGATTTAAATGTTTCCAGCATTGTGAATTTTAGTTTGAATCATTGTGAAGTTTATTTTTGAAGCCAGCCTGGAAGCAGGTCAGAGCAGTAGCTTTTGACAAACCCAGAAAGTGAGCACAGAGCTTGATATTTCTGCATGTTTTTTTGCGGTGAAATGACACACATCCACTCAACACGTGTCTTTGACCTTTTGCAGGTGTTGTGTGTGAAAGTTGGGCCATTAAATGGCTCCCCACAAACCACCCAAACTCCATTTTTAGAAACATATATGGGTCGATTCAGCCAACTAATAGAACGATACATGATTATTTTTGGTGCGTGTGTGTGTGTGTGTACCTGTTTGTTCACAAAACAGAAGCCAGGAAACAGTCGCCCTGAGAGCAGTGTGGATTTAAGAGGAGCACAGCTGCACTGGGCCAACGACCTGTCCAGCAAGAAGAACGTCTTCAAGGTTGTTTTTTTGTATTGTTCAGACTGTTGCAGTGAGCTGGTGGACAATGAGGAGGATGTGATAAGCGATGTGTAGTCAAATACAGAGTAATATTTCTGTCAATCTCTTATCAGTGAGGG
The DNA here is from genome assembly GCF_023055335.1 of Clinocottus analis. NCBI lineage: Eukaryota > Metazoa > Chordata > Actinopteri > Perciformes > Cottidae > Clinocottus > Clinocottus analis. The sequence goes on from NW_027176042.1 coordinate 17,696,102, forward strand.
AAGTGAGAGTGGGAAGCTTTCTTTCACCCGTTCACGCTCCAATGGCCCACAGTGAGGAAGAGGAAGCAGTAAAACATGATTTTCCAGTGAAATGTGGCAGATGACATTTAAGGGACGCACTATCTTAAAAGTCAGATCTCGGATGATTGAGTGTAACACACGACAAGTGAAAAACTGAATTGAATGAGACAAATATGTGGGGACAGTCGTTAGTGGGAACATGGTTTGTAAATGTGTGTTTTGTAGCTGAGGACCGTGACGGGCAACGAGTTCCTGCTGCAGTCAGAGACGGACTCTCTTATCAAAGAGTGGTACAGCACCATCCAGAACGTCATCGACCGGCTGGTGAGACTCACAACACACACACACACACACACACACACACACACACACACACACACACACACACACACACACACACACACACAGAGTTGTAATTTCAAGTTCTCTAGAAGCAGTTAAATGTTTTCCCTGTGGATCGTTTAACTCCTTCCTGACTGGTTCTCTATGTTTTTGTTTATTTATTTGTCTTCAGATCAGATGTAGACTTTCTAATCTCAGCCTCAAAAGAAAAATCAAGTGTCATATAAATTCTGAACCCCAGCCTGATCTTGGTTTCATGATGAAATTACACACCTCTTTTTGTTCAATGGGTTTTAATGTCGGTGTGTAAGTGTTGCTCTGTTGGACTTTTTGAGGAGCCGCTTTTGAACAGATGCTTTTAAACAGCATGCGGTGTCACGTTTGTATGTGACGCAGTTAACACAACGAGTGTATTTTACTCTGCCTGCTTTCCAGGACCGCGAGAACCCGTTAGACAATGTCCTCCTGTACTCTCTGAGGCGAGCGGGCAGCGTGGAGATGCTGGAACACAGCGGAGACGAGGAGGACCGCAGAACGTCGCGTAAGTCGTAACGCCGCGACGCCGCTCATCGCTCAACTCCGACTTCCTTCCTTCTCATAGACTCGGCCCCCCGCCCTCCACCTCGGTTTACTCTCACTCCATCGTCATCATCACTCTTTCTTCTTTTTCTAAACTTCCACACAGGCTTCTTGCATCCCTCCATCCTCTCCTCCATCCTCTCCTCCATCCAGCCCACTTATATTTTCACACGGCCCCCGTGGCAAATAATCCCCCCGTCAGTTCTGTCTCACCTGCGTCGTCGCCCGGCCCTCCCGCTTTTCATCCTCACCACCATCCCGTCTCATCTGCTCTCCTCCCCTGCCGCGGCCCACCACCCCGCACTGACCTCCTCCATCTCTTCCTCTTCCTCCTCCACCTCCTCCTTGCCTCCGTCCGCAGTCCCTCGCTCGTCGTCCAACCTGGAGAACACAGAGAGGAAGAGAGTGAAGACCCGGCTGAAGAAGCTGATCCTGAGGAGACCTCCTCTGCAGGCGCTGCAGGAGAAAGGGCTCATTAAAGGTGAGATTTCCTTTTGAACTTTTACACCGTTTGAATCCCAGTGTCCTTATTTTACTCTGAGACTGCACTTCTGCAGCTTAAACTATGCATTGAACTTTTCAAGTGACGTTGAATATATTTTTCTGTTTAACTAAGCTGCATCACAGTTGTGATAGCTAGCAGGAAATATGAGAATTTATGCTGTGGTGATGCCACATCCCCTCGTGAATATGCATCGCAATCCTCCTCACCTGTTTAGTAAGAGCTCCTCCAAAAACATGACGTTTTTCACACTGCTTGTCTGCGAATTACAACAGTATTGTAACATTTTATTGCATTTATTCAGCCGACGCTTTTATCCAAAGCGACTTGCAGTAAGTGCTTTTTAGCAAATAAAGACCCAAATAGGTGACAAACTAAAGGAAGAACTTGAATAGATTAGTGGAGAAACACATTGAATGCAGATACCTGTATTCAGGGGTCACGGAATGGTTTGATTATTACAGTTTTATCCGAATCAAATGTGTGTGCTATGGCCTTCAGACTCATCAATTATAAACCAAACTGAATACCTCAGGAAGATTCCCTTATTTGGTGTTAGACGGCACCAAATAAGGGAATATTCTTTGTCAGGAAGTTGCTCATCTCTTCAGAGTTCAGACACTTACGGTGACACAACAGCTTACTAACAATCTTTAAGTTGTTTTTTCCTTTAATTTGTCACTCAGCAAATGTGTCACTGATCTGCAACTTTATAACTTCTTCTATAACATTTCCTCTACCATGAGTATTTCTGAATAGCTGTTCCTCATAACAGTTTTTTTGTTTAGTTAACGTGATAGCGAGCGGTTCACACCCAGACTCAAACGGGGGATGTTGCATTTGCATGTTCAGCGATCCGAGCAGTGAATTATTTGATTAGCACTGAAAAGCTACAGCTCCCTTATAGCTTTGACATAATTTGTCACCTTAACTACATCCACTGGGAGGCGTAACCGAAGAAGCCGCTTTGATAACTACTCTCAAGTTGTGCTCAGACTGACTGATTAGATGACATTTTCACAAGCAAGTACATCACAGAGGGAACACAAAATGATAAAATGCCGGCATACTCTGGAGTGAAGGGTTGCCAATGATTTATTCTCACCCTATAGGATATGTAGTGCACTGCATGTTGCATCATCAAGGGGGGCGCTTATATCGCTGCTGGGAACACGGAGGTTTCATTCCATAGTGAACACAGTAAATTTATCTCCAGATCAACTTGAGCTTGTAGCTCTTACATCATGTCTTGGCACAGTTATCTGGGAGAGCAAAAGAAAAACTACTGAACAGACATAAAAAGCGTGTTTGTTTCTGTGTTTGTGTCCATCCGTCATCACCCTTCAGATCAGGTGTTTGGCTGTCGCCTGGAGATGCTCTGTGAGAGAGAGAAGAGCACCGTCCCTCGCTTCGTCAGACTTTGTACTGACGCTGTGGAGAAGAGAGGTACAAACACCGCAAACACACAGCCGGCTCCTGTTAATGGGATTCCCAACTTGAAGGGGACACGTGAGGAAACACTCGTCAATCCTGTTTTGAGTATCAGTCACTTCACAGCAGTTGTGCGCCGACTGCGCAGCTCAGTGAAATAAATCCCATGACAAACATTTAGTGGAAAATGTTTGTGATTGGCTGACAGAGAGGCAACAAAACCAAACAAAAAACGCACAGAGACGAAGTCGTGACAGCTGCCAGCTGAGGAGGAGATCTAAATGAGAGAAAATGGAGATGTTCAGAAAGGGTTTAGAAAAAATGCTGCAAATACATATTTTATACTCAGAAAAAAATCAATGTTTGGACCACCGTGAGCTTGTCTTATGGTTTCACATTGAGATGTTAACATTCAAGGCGTCGTCTGACTGAAAAAGATTTCGGACAAAGTGGAAAAAATACAGAATATTATCATATGAGGATGTTAATAATCAACGGGCCGGACTTGTTCTACAATGTCTGACATTGAGGACAAAGCAGAAAGTCAATATCATATCAGAACTTCATCTGCACTTCATCAAACATCACGCTATAAATTACTGTGAGGAAGTAGGGGGGTCATGTGATCATCCAAAATGTTACTTTTTCAGACTTTTTTTAGATGTCTAAATGTGCCAAGATGTGCTTTTGCTTGACTTTATTCACACGCTTTTGGGCACTTATGCAACAAAACAAACTTCCCAGGCACACTAAATTATGTATGTGCAGAAAAGTAAAACAATTATATCAGCTTTGACTGCCTTGAAATTTGAGGAAACTATTTTCTTATTTTACTTTGTGAAGTCGAGCTTAAATAATGGAATAAATGGAAGTTTAGTTTTCATGTTGACCTCCTAAAGTGTTAATAGATACTCAGACACTCAAGGGATCTAACCAGCCCTGTGCGGTGTGTTGCAGGGCTGGACACTGACGGCATCTACAGAGTGTCAGGGAACCTGGCAGTGATTCAAAAACTACGCTTCCTGGTGGACCACGGTGAGGATACGGGGGCGGAAAATGATCTTTCTAGATGATAAATGCTTATTGATTTAGTCTCTGACAATGAATGAAATGTTGTGGGAGGAGAGACGTGGTAGCAGGTTCCTTTTTTTTTTTCTTCAGCTGCTTAAAATCAAGACAAAAGCCATTGGATGCTGCTCATTCTGATTATATATGACATTGTATAACCCCAACACACACTCGCTGTACACCTGCTTGAAACCTGATCGCCTCACTCCCACTACATGACTTCCTTTTGATAAAGTGGACGGCGAGGAAAGCCCACCGAGTAACTGTTGGTTTTTGCAGAGCGAGCGGTGACTACAGACGGACGTTACATGTTCCCGGAGGAGTTTGTACAAGGTAGATTCAGACTGGCGAGGAAAACAACAGACGCTTTTCACGTTTTACTCACCCTGCTTGTTTTTTTGTGCCCTACGTGTCTGATAATGTCAAAAACTCCCCACACACAGACCGACACGCAGAGCTGAAGCGTGCACCGAGCAGTTTGCTGGCTGTGCTACCATTTGCTTAATGTATGTGTGTCCCTTAGGCTTTTCTGCTTTAACTTTTCTGATGTAATAACACGCAGCAGGTTGTACAGCGCCGTCTCACACGGTGCATGACTGCCACCAAGTGGACGAAACCGAGGATCAGCTGCAGCTTGTGTAGTGTTTTAATCTCACTGACTAATGTTTCTCATCGTTAGATGCTTGTTTGTATCGTATAGGTTGAACTTCTTGACTCTGAGGTCAAATTTAAGCCGTTTGATTTCTTCTTTTTTTTTGTTGGTTTTCATCATGCCATTTGAGAAGCATTGGTCAGGCCTGGCCTTTAAGAAACAGTGTGCTTAGCGTGTGTTTGTGCTTTTGTGTCTTCTCTGACTTTCACAGACCATTTCTATCTCCCTCTTGCAGCTGCAAGCCTTCATTTTACGCCTCGGCTCTAACGTGAATTCACACTCTGCTCTGTTGATGTCGTTCGCTAAACAATACTGTGACTGTAACTTCTTCTTTGTCTCTCTTTCCCACATTGCCTTGCTTTCCGTTCACGTCCTCTAACCCTGTCCGTCCCTCTGTCTTCTCCTCCTGCTCCCTATGTGTCTCTCAGAGGAGAAGCTGAACTTGGACCACAGTGAATGGGAGGACATTCATGTCATCAGCGGAGCTTTGAAACTTTTCTTTCGAGAACTTCCTGAGCCCCTCGTGCCCTTCGGCTTCTTCACCGACATCGTGGAGACAGTCAGTGAGTGACAGTTTACTGAATAGACCGACCACATTCATGCGGAGCGTCTCTTCATACAGAAAGACACTCATCTAAAATCAATCCAAGGTAGAAATTACAACACTCCCTCGGTTTACAAAGTTTGTATGAAGTAAAAATACAATTCTTAATCGGGCCTTTTATTTGATTCTGTGTGGTGGACAGCAGACAGGAAATGAGAGGAAAGAGAGAGACGGAGGATAATATGCATGAAAGTCCCGGGCCAGACTCAAAGTGGGAATGTTGCAATTGCATGATCGCCATCTTTTAACCTCTAAGCCACAAGGATGCCCGCATATAATACTTGAAAATCTCACCTTATTATTTTTTTCCTCTGGTGGGTTTTTATTTTGAATACTCACAACACTGCTGTGGTTTTTATGAGTCAAAACGAGTACAGTCTGGGTTTGAGAGTTTACTCCCCTCTTAACTTCTATTCAGGTTATTTTGTATAGCCCAAAATTACAAATTTGCCTCGGAGAGCTTTACAATCTGTACACATTCGACATCCCTGCCCCGGGACCTCCCATCGGATCAGGAACCCCCCCCCCCCCCAAATAAAAATAGAAAAAAAACCTTATACAGGGAAAAAAGACTTCAACTTGAGCTCTTTCACACTTTCTCAAACTGTGGTGAAAGTCATTTTCATAATTATAGAAAACACTGTATTTACAGCACTTTTCTACCACTAGGAAAAGTTTCACAACACCACATATATCATGAAAGATATATGGACACAGTCAAATATAATGCTGCTTCTCAAAAAACAAAATTGGTCGAGTTCCAACACGAGAAAAGAATAATTACAGACTGACAAAACTGAAATTTATTGCGCAGTATTGAATTTAACTGGAGTTGGTTTTGCAAAAAACATCCTCACGTTAGCTACAGTTTTTTCACGCTTCTCCCATAATCCTCCACTCCTACGTATTATTCTATATTTTTCTTCTTGTCTAAAACCAACAATTTGTAAGGCCATGCTTCATTACTTTACAACTTCCCTATCTTAAAAGCCACAATATTTTATTAAAGGCCAAATAATATTTGAGTTTAAAGCTCTTACAGCATCACAGTAAAGGAGCATGTCGTCCAGCGCAGCTCAATTATGTTTTGAATAGTTTTGAACAACGATGTTGTTCTATTGTATTAAAGAATATACCAAATCAGGTCTTCATACAACTGATGATCATTTTTTACCATGAAAAAAGATAATCACCAAACTTTTCCTTCAACTGTGTTCTTCATCGATTATTTTTGCATAAACCTCTGTGATACAGTATCATACTATCTTTTACTTATCCTAAAGTAGCTGTAGCTAATCTGGCCTTTAAAACATGAATTACATTCTGTTAGAAAAGTTGCATATTAGGAATACAAGATATAAAATGTAAATGCATTCTTGCTATGCCTGTTTCTTACCAATCCATGGGACTTTTTTTGTTGCACAGTTCAGTTTCTTATCAAACCACGGTGATGATTGTAGAGGATTGCATATTGCTTGATTAGATTAGATCGTGGATGCTCATAGAGTACATGTGATATCAGTCTCTGGGTGTAAATCAGGTCTGCGACGCTAATTATGCTCATGAAATGATGACATTTATTGTTTATCTGACACGTCTCTTGCTCTGTGTTGCAGAAATGTCTGACTACATGGACAAAGTGGATCGTTTGAAGTGTCTGGTGCTGAACATGCCTCCTCCAAACCACGACACGCTACAGTTCATGTGTTGCCATCTCAAACGGTGAGGAGGTGGAAATAAACAGCATGCATTTGTCAGTGTCTTCGACGTCTCTCTCTGCCCTGAAACGGGCACAATTCATAATGCAGAATATTCCCTCTGGGATATTCCAGCACAAAGGAATGAACCAGATGCCCCTTGTCGGAAAACATATCTTCGCCTCGCGCCTCCTAACTTTGCTTTGTGAATCTGACCACAAGATGGGGTAGTTTCCTTGTCAGTCTCAGTCATTTTCTGTCCGAGATTATTTGGCCACAGCTTTCAAAGTATGCCAGGGCTGCACCAGCATCACACTGTTGTTAAGTTTGGGTCCCTGTGAAGATGAAACGCCTGGAGGAAGATGAATGGTGTACGATGTTCTGCGAGCCAGTTCCTTTTACAGTACATAAAATGTGTGTTTTTTACCGCCTATGGTTTTTCCTTCCACTCAGGGGTGAGCGTTCGTGTTCTGAGGCCGATGTTTGTGCCAGGGTGTGGTGGGCTCCATGAATATGTCAACTCTGTGTCCTTCTCTCTCGTTTTCTCCCCGCTGTCATTCCCCCCTCCCCCCCTCCTCTACTCTGTTTCTCATTTATTATCTCCCCGCTCAATCAACCCCGCCGCCTCCTCTTCGTTTCCTTTACTTCCTCTTCATTCTCTTCCTTCTCTTCTTTGTATTCTCCCTTTCCTCTTCCTCCTCTCTTCCTCCTCTTTCCATCCCTTCCTCCCTCCGCCGTCCCCCCGCGCTCTCCTCCTTGCCTCAAAGGTCCCATGGGAGCCTTGTGGTTCGTCTGCTGGAAGGCATACCAACACCACCGCCGCCACCACTGGAACCTCTCTTTTCTCTCTACCCGCTCCTCTCCCTCTCTCTCTCTCTCTTTTTTCCTCCTCTCTTTTTAATGTGGAAGTTTTGAGCAATTGCTGGCTGCTTCTGTGGCTTGGTGGGAATGGCATTTTTAGAAAGAATGCCTCATGCTGTGGCTTAAACCCATTCTTGCGTCCCCCCCAATCTCTCTTTCTCTCTCTCACACACACACACAAACACACACACACCAACATAGGTGGATACAGGTGGTGGATTTAGCCTATTTTGTGCATATATAAAATGCACATACAAGCAAAGAAAAAATCTCACTGGCTTATTCTTTTTCCTTGTTTGCCCAGAGTGTGTAAAGAGTATCAAGATGTCACATGCTGACTGCAAGAATGAATGCACATTTAGCAGTCATCTCTGTGAACGCAGTCCCAAAGATCTACAGCCACGCTAGCGTCTCTGTGAGGGGTTTGAACTAAGTGCTAACGTCTGCATGCTAACATGCTCACAATGACAATGTTTTGCAGGTTTAAATGTTACCACATTCACCATCTTAGTTTAACACATTAGGAGGCTAAAACTTGTTATTACAAGTTATTAAAATTCATCCTGAGGGGCATCTGGATGTGTCCACCAAATTTCATGGCAATCCATCCGATAGTTGTTGAGACATTTCACTCAAAACCCACAAATGTTAACCTCATGGTGGCGGTGCTTGAGCAAATGTCATGGGACTACAAAAAAAAAAGTCATTAGAATACATCATCTGAAGATCATTAAATTGAACATTTTCTGAGATATTTCTCACTGGGCCCGTCATCCCTCAAACCATCCCGCTACCACGACAAGAAATTAAAATCCACACAATGCAACAATTTAGAATCAGTGATCAGAGCAAATTTGGTTCTTTTTAATGTGTTTAATTGATATTTTAGATATTAACCCTATCTCTTACTCCCTGTGTCTGATCCCTCAACAGGGTGTTGGAGCGTTCAGGCTCCAATCGAATGACCACCCAGAACATCGGCATCGTGTTCGGACCGACCCTGATGCGTCCAGAGCGGGACAACTGCAACATGGCGGTGAATATGGTTTACCAGAACCAAGCGGTGGAACTCATCCTCAGCGAGTTTGACCACATCTTTGGAACGAGAGGCCCCTCTTGATCTTTTCGGACAGAGGACTGGAGGGCGGGGGGATTCCAGAAAGCTCCTCCGGAGCCGTTAAAAGCACAAGTAGTGTAGCGTTTGTCCCCTTTGCCTGTTGACTCATGTGGTGTAAAATGGGTTTCACATCAAAAGATAATTACTGGGTAAAAAGAACCAGGACAGAAAGCTGCTAATCATGACATCTGGCCTCCATATAAAGCCATGTTCAAACAATAATAGTAAAACAAACCAAATTTAGCTGCAATACTTGTGTTTTTTACTGCAGATGTGGAGTGCATCCCCGGGCCAGTGTTTTTAACTGCTGGAGCGGACACCTCTTTGTCACTTTTCCTTGATCTTTTAGACTGGATCAGGAGGAATAAAAGCCATAAAAGTGATTAGCTGAGTAAAAATCCGATATTTGACCAAGGATGCGTCTTAACGTGGCACTGAAACAAAACTCGGCAGAGCCATCTCACTGTGAAAAGACATGCAGCAGCGCCTCCTGCGGAAAGACTGGACAGATCCCGCTTGCACTGCCAAGCAGAGGATACTGTAAAATATGCAAACAAGCAAGAAGCAAGCTGTGCGTGTAAATGTGACCGCATTCCCGCTGAGGTCATACGGTGTTTCGATGAAGAGTTTGTGTATTTCAGACTTCAGAGGTAAAGTTCAACGAGGAACTCCATAAAGATAAAAGCATGACTTCAGTGCCAACAGGGCAGCAAATGTTCCTTTGTACCAAACAGTACGTTGTAGTGAATGTGGACCTTTGACGTTTCCCTTATTGTACAAATTTGCATCTGTCTTCTTTTTTTTATTAGTTCAAACTCCTCAGATTAAGTTAAAAAAAATATGAAATTGTAAATATGTGAATTTCTTATCATTGTCATAGTTGCACTTTGCATACAGTGTGTAACCTAAACATTATAATGTAGCCAAAATCAAACTGATACATTTGCTTGTAAATGAACAGTGTGTTGTTACAATATTGCTTGGACCTGATTGTTGACTCTCCTGCAATAAAAAGAAAATGGAAAAACTGATTGTTGCAACATTTGGTCTGGATGTGTCTGGTTGTTTGCACCGAGTGATGGGTTCGCGTGAGAGATAGTAGAAGTGTGTGGAGGTATGCGGGTCCCTGAGGCGCAGTGGGCGGAGGCATCCCCTGTGATTGGTGCAAATGCTGCTTTTAATAACAGAACAAAAGAGGAACTAGAAATGCATATGTTTTAAAAATGTGGATTTTCCCCAAAACCATCTTACTCTGTGGCTTTGGTAATTTTATATTGACTGTGGGTTTGGCAAAGGACAAAAAAGAGCAGAAAAGAGGGACAAGGGGGAGGAGAGCTCCTCGATGTTGCATTTTATTAGATGTATTTATTCATTTTCATGTTCATATTATTTCATGTTTTGTGAGTGATTGAGGAGGAACTGAAATGATGTGACGCTGATTGATGGGGAGTCATCTGAACTTTTCATCATTGTGCGTCCAAGGTCATCCTTACATTTGATTGGCACAGATTGTTTTTCCTACAACAGCCACATTTGTTTATTTGATCCAAATGCTCTTATGAATGTATCCTCACAGTTTATACATGTTTATACATTCAGTACTGCGGTTTCTGCATTTTTTTCTCTCTGGTCTTTTGACAGTCCAGTGTCCCGGAGCCTCCTCACATCAGATCAAATGTTTTCATTCATTATATTATGTGTAAAGATAATATAACCCCTTCAAAATAAAAAAATATTGAGTATCAGGTTTTTTTTAATTTTTTTTTACCGTATCTTTTGTTCTCTCTCCAAATTCTGAAATTGAAGGGATTTCTCTTTCAATAAAAGCTCGGTGGCATTAAGCTGCTGCAGCCTCTCGCTCTGTGATGTGTTTTATTTCACTTGGTGATAGGGCGCTAATCACTCCCTAAAATAGATTCAGTCCGTCAGGGACACAATCAAACACTCCGTTGTAATCAGCAGCGTGTTGGCAGGGCAAGTCAAACTCTACTTTGTCCTTTAATGCGGCACTTCTTTCTTTCTTCTTTGACATTAATCACATGTGATTTTTGACGACAGTCTGAATATTCCTTAGTAGATCTAGAACATTGCAAAATATACATCCTGTATGATAAGTAGTTAAATGTGCAGGCATACATGGACCGATTAAATGTAACGGCCAGACCTTTTCTTGCATCTGCAGTCAGTTATTTTATTTTGCTGCACCACTCGAACAAAACCTTTTTTTTTTGTGCCTGTGTATGTATTTATTTAAAAAATTGTGGAGGTAAGAGAACAAGAAGATTGTGAAATGGGTTCATCTATTACATGTTTTCCATACAAGTAACTCTCAGAGCTGATTTACATTTCATAGTCCAAACCTCTTTAGGAAGTGCACATTATTGTCATTTGCTTGGGCAGCTATATGTAAATGAAACTGTACGTTTTGTTCTTGTGTAACAAATACAGCCGGGATGGCGCATGGCAAACGACGGGCCTTTTTGTTACTGAATATCATGGCTTGTATCTTCTTTGACGTTGTTCACAATGTTTTTGAGAAGAGAAAAGAAGAGATTCATGAATCAGTCTCATACAAAACTGAAAAACAGTTTCTCTGCCCTCCAGCGACATGTGTAGGTCTGTTCATTCTTTACGCGCAGGCCTGCTTGCTCTGTTGCACAGTTACGGGGAATCGAAACTTTCAAATGCTCAGCAACTAATCCGACAACCTGTCGCTCCTGGATGGGACTTGCAGCAATCTTACAAGTGGTGCTGATGTCTGACTGTGTTGGTTTTTGCAAACCACAAATATATGACAAATACATTGTTAATTTAATGTCGTCTTACTCAGAAAAAGGTCAAAACACAAAGAAATTGTTGGTGCGACAATGTGACTCACTGCCGCTGATGCGTGGCCAAAAGTATCTGACATACGTCACCCGTTATGGTTTGTTAATGTTACGGTTAGCCAATTGTTTACTCAACCTACCATTAACCTAAAGTTTAGTGCATCAAATACCAGCAGCGCTGCGCAGCCCCTGAATGCCTTTCGCCACATCCACAGATTGACAGGCACCAAGCGGCGCATATGATGAATCATCTTGCAAACAGACACAAAAAGCCACAAAAGAAAAAGTTTGTGAAACAGAGCGGGCTGCCGCTCATGAGCGGTGATGGAAACTGTTGACTGTGATGGGAAACTGAGTCGATAGACCTCTGCTGAGCTTCAGAAGGGTCTTGTGCTTCAAGATGTTTTTGTTGGAACTGAATTTGAAGTAGTAGTAGTTTAAAAGTGATCATTTTTAATTAAATTCAGTTTTATTTTGTATAGCCCAAAATCCCAAATTACCAATTAGCCTCGGAGGGCTTTACAAACTGTACACATACGACATCCATGTCACTCACGTCATAGTGTGTTGCCCTCTTCTGAAATAACTTCATAATTCAACCCATTTCTTAGCCACTGAATGATCTTTTGGTTACAGTTATTTAAAACTACAGCAATATGTTTTTTATTCAAACAAAAGAAAAATGCTGATTTAGGATCATATTTCAAAAGAAAAATCGATGAAGTACAACATTCTTGTGACAAGGTATGTACAATTTTATTATATTCATTATAAAACATATATAAAAAGTTAATACAAAAGTTGCATGGGTGCCAGTAAATGATAAACAACAACAAAAAACACTGCTTGTAACATTATCAAAAGAAGTGTGCAGACGCTGAGTGAAAGTAAACCTTTTCATGACTATATTTTGACCCAGAAATAACAGGTAAGGAACTACGCACGAGAAAGATGGCAGTTGGCGTGTCCAATTTGCATATCTTTGGTAATAAATACACACACACACACACACACATTATGACCAAAAAGTGTCACGGCATGCATGAATGCTGGAGGCTTAGTCACACCTCATGCACCACCGTCTTATCTCGTCGTACCAAGGCTTTGTCGGATTACTCATAGTGCCGTGAGTACATCCGAGGCACTTTTCACGCTGACTCCCCTGCAGCCAGAAAGAGGAAGTTAAGAGCCGAATGTGTCCTGAGTCTTGACCCTCTCTCCACACCTCAACAAGCAGCTCAAATGTGTGGCCTATTTTTGTTTCCAGGGCGTGAGAAAACGGCACATGTAAATTATTACGAGAAATAGGTGATATTTCCGCATCAGATGAAGTGAAGCAGCTCTGTGTGATTATTACACAAACAGTGCACGTTTAGATTCCTCCCTCAAAGGAAAAACCCCCCCAAAACTTCCTTGTTTACCCTCTTTAACATACGAAGACGCAGGATTGACTGTCCCTTAGCAAAGCAGAGAATTTGAAAGGTGCAGTCCTCTGCTTTCTGTTTGAAAAATAAATAAACAACCACCTCCCAGTTCTTCCTCTTTTTATTGCCCGCTCTAAACTAGTAAAATTGCTGTGAAAAATGACTGCTGATAAGTCCAAGCCACTCAGCGCCTTAGTTAACCTGAAGAGATGAGGTGTTTGTACCTTGTTATTTCACAGCATGAATGATACAAATAAGTACTTCCATGCAATCTCAAGCCCTCAATAGCTTTGGGACAAAGTAATAGTTGCATGTGTGTATTTTCATGTCAAACATGTTCCGAGTCATTGCTCATTTCTTAAAATAGAGGTATGGGTTTATGAACGAAATAATACCACAGGATATTGAATGTTAAATAAATATACTAACTGAGCATCAAACGAATCTGATTGAGATGACTATCTGTAACATTGAAGTTCTAATGTGAGCTTGCTAAAGTAATGGATGTCTTTCCATCACTGCAATCAAATCCTTCCTGGTTTCTTCATTCAGCCACTGGTGTGCATCTACATGTGAACAGTCAAAATGTTTCAAAGCAAACTGGATCCTGGACATAAAAATACAAAGGCCTCTTCTTTATGGGTTGTGCAACAGTCAGCAGCAGCAAGCGAATAAAAAGTGAGATTTATGCAATGTCACATCTGGATACATGCCCTCAGATGAGTCAACCCAAATGTGTTTTAACTGTCCTGGCAAAGAAAAACAAGACAAACAAAAGGCGCTGTAGGTACATTAAGTCTATTTTGCATGATAAAATACTGCAATTCGTATTGTCACATATATTTTGTTTGTTTGGCTTCATCCACTTCAAGGCCATCTATGCTTTGGAGGTTCTGTGCATTTTATACATGAAAGAAAAAGTGTATACAAAATTATTAATATATATAGAGATAGAATATGCATTGTATTGGCTTGTTGAAGTCATCTTAAGTTTTTATTCTGGGTAATTCTGCTAAATCCAGGCTAAGTTCACAGTTGTCCAAGTCTCCATTGTGGCCCTCAGTGTCTCTGTCCCAGAAGTGTCTCTTTGCTTTATCAATGTGCTTTCTCACATCATAACCATTTCTCTCGTTTTGCACTCCATTCTCCGCCGTAGGTGATCCAAGGATGGTGCTCCCTCCCAGCTCCTCTGCTACCTCCTCCTCTCGTGCCTTTTCCACATGACCATCACTAATCCCTGCGTCTTTATCCTCCTCCTCTTCCTCTTCTTCCTCCTTGAGAGCCTCTGCAGCTCCATCTAGACTGGAGTCGCTGAGGAAGGAGTGCGCCGTCTGAGTGTCCTCCATGGACAGAGGGGTCTCGTCGGAGAGGCGGCCCTCCATACTTCTGCCCGCCTCTGGGGTGAAAGGCATTTCCTCATTATCTTGGTCTGGATCCTGGTCTTTGCTGCAGTAGGCATAGCGGTGGTTCATGTGCTGTGAGTAGGAGCCGGAGTGGGAGAAGCGTTTGCCACACTTATCACATTGGTAGGGTTTCTCTCCAGAGTGCAGTCGGCTGTGCTCGATCAGGTGGTGCTTATGCTTGAAGGCCTTGTTGCAGATCTTGCACTCGTGAGGACGCTTACCTGGAATAAATACAGAGAAATTGTGTATGTTATTCAATAAAAATAAAAAAAAATAAAAAGAGAGGATATAATCATAAACATTTGGCAGTTGGTTAGCTTAACACAAATAAGGAAAACAAAAGCAAGACAATCTGTCGACCACCATCTGTCAGTAAGAAATCAAAGCAGCATCCAAAATGATTCCTTTAAACATTTTGAACAAGTATTATAGTTATCTATAAACTATAGGAAATGGCATATAACTTATGTGTCAATCTTGCCGACCTGTGTGCTCATATTTGTGTCGGAGCAGAGAGCTGCTCTTCTGAAAGGTTTTTTCACAAATGTCACAAGCGTAAAGCCCCTCGTCGGTCTTCTTCAGTCTTTTCCTCCCGGGACCCCCGTCTCCCTCCAGTCCTTCGTCCATGAGGGAGAGGTAGTCTAGAGCTCCGTGGCTCAACACTTCACCCTGCAGAGAAAACAGGAAAATCAAGATAAATTTAGATTCCTATAGTTCTAATTCTACCAATTCACTTTGCAACATGATCAGATACTTAATGTAATTTTTCTTGCCGCTTCTGCGTTCATTTTGAGGTTGTCCTTCAGCAAACACGTCATTATTTTCAAACAAACTTCAAAGAGAAACCTTACGCACCATGAGAGCTTGTCTCTCCTGGTGGATCTTTTTCAGGGTCGCCTCTGCGTCTGCATCCATCATGTAAGCCATCGGAGAGAGAAACCCTGGGCTGTTAGCTTGCTGGCTGAAAGGAATCGCTGTGATGCCGTCATGTCCTGAAAGCCCTAAACCAGACTGGTTGAAGATAGGAAATCCATTATACAAAGAACCTGGAAACATGTGAGCTCCGGCCCCACCGTAGACCGGGTGGTGGTGAAGGGAGAGGTGTGACGGTGGACTTGGTCTCCTGAGTTGCTGGGTGCCGTGCTCCCTCCTCTCTCTTCTGCCTGAGTTGCCGTTTACAGTTTTGGTCCTCCCCTCCTGGTCTGACAGCTGCTTGGGCAGAGAGAGATCCAGAGGCTCGTTCTGTGCAGACCAGGAGCTGCTGGCCGGGTTCTGAGGGGAGGTCAGTTCAGGAGGACAGCTGGTGAGGTCCATGCACACTGGAGAACCGAAACCTGAAGAGGGAACCCTCCTTCTGACTCGAGGTGACGACAACTCTGGGGAGTGGCGGATTGGTTGGCTCGGGCTTCCCTTTTCCTGGCTGGAGCAGTACGCTCGAGAGGCGGGGGCATCACGGCGGGGATGTGGGGGCGAGTACATGGCCACCAATAGCTGCTGCGGTAAAGAGTGCCAGCTGGGCTTCTGCAATGGTGATTTGTTTCCAGACAGGCCGTTGGCAACTTCACTCGGCTTGCTGTTGTCCGGTTGGAGAGCAGATCTGGGGAAGAATAACGGTGGCGAGGGATGGTCTTTACTGCGGAGACCCTCGGGCACCTCCACCGCCTCCCGGTTCATCTTGCAGAGGTAGCGCTCGTGCTGCAGGAGCACCGCCACACTGGGGAAAACCTGGGAGCACCAACGACACGTCATCCCAAGCACACCTCTCTCGCCTTCGCCTGACCTCACTGCTGCTCTTCTCCTGTCGGGCGACACCTTCCTGTCAGGCCCTCCTCCGTTGTAAATCACCTTACTTTCCTCCATTGCAGCTCCTACTGCTCTGTCCAGCTCCTCCTCTTTCTTCACCTCCCTGTGAAGCATCTCCTGCAGCATCTGTTCAAACTTGGTGCCAGAGTGCAGATAAGGCAGCAGGGTCGTCCCTTTTAGGATACTGGGACTCAGAGAGAGCTCAGCTGAGGGGTCCCAAAGCCGAGCCAGGTCTGACGCTCTGGCGGGGTTGTGGTTGAGGTCCTGCAGGGAAAGCTGGTGAGGATCCTCCGGGCCTCTACATAGAGGCCCGGTAAGATCTTGGGTCGGTGAAGCCAAAGGGGAGCCTTTGTCAGTACTGTTTCTCCCCACACCTGCAGAGGGAGATGTTGGAAATGAGTGGTGGTAGGAGCTTTGGCTATGTCCATTAAATGCACCGCTGGCTCCTCCTGCGCTTCCCCCTCCATTGCCTCCGCCACTCAGGCACTTTTTGCTGCTTAAGTGGGAGCTGTAGGAGCCAGAGTGAGAGAAACGTTTCTTGCAGTTGGAGCACTCGTAAGGTTTCTCACCTAAAGGATGACACGCAGGCAGGATATATTAGACAAAAGATGCCAACATGTTTCAAAATTATCTTGTCCTTTTTTTAAACTTTTTTCCCACACATCAAATTATGTATAATTTCATATCACATAACTGGCACAATAAGTAAGGGCTAGTGATACAGAGGAAACAATAGCAAATTGATGGGTGAGTACATCTGTTTTGATGTTATTTTGTCTCACCGCTGTGGATGCGGAGATGCTCTTTGAGGTGGTGTTTGTACTTGAAGGCTTTCCCACACTGCAGACATTTGAACTTCCTCGTCTCGATGCCTTGATCCAAAGTGATGACGCTCTACGACGATAAGACAATGTTATTCGTGTTATAATGCAACACTACAATGTCAGGATGAATTTCAGTGTGCGACCAAGTACGAATGTCACTGGTGTCAACACACAAAGTTCCAAATAAAAAGCTTTTGAACACTAAACGGCATAGAATATAGTTGACAATTTGCCTCATGTCAGTGAAGTTTCTCCTGCTGTATCTCACCTTGTCCTGCACTTGGTTATGAAAAGCGAGGTGCCGCTCCATCTGTGCCCTAAGGGTGGCAGTGTATCCACAGAGCGGGCAGACCATGTGGCCCCCCTCCCTCTCCTGACAGTACTTGATGTGGTCCCTCAAAGAGGCTCCTCGCTGATACATTCTGTGGCAAAAAGGACATGCCTGCTGGGTCCTCCCCGCATCTAGAGTCCAGAGAGAGGTGAGATTTTTTGTTTAAAGACCACAAAACATGTTTTGTATCATATGTAGTACATTTACGCTTTTGGGAAACATACTATTTAAAGAGAAAGACAAGAAAGTCTTGATTAAGTATAGTGTGTACTGAAAATATAGTTAAGTTACATTGTAATTGTAGCTGAGTCATATTATATGAAAGCTTTTAATATGATAGTTGGCTAATGATGATTAAATTATGACATAACCTTTTATATTTACTTTGAATATGTGACATAAAATGTTCAATCCGCGAGCAGAATATAAAAATTGTGGGACAACACTCGCTGTTAAATGAGTTAATTGCTTGAACGTGGACGTGTAAAATGTGTGTCGAAGGCCCTTTGTTGAACCATGAGCGGATAATGAGCTGATGTGTTAAAAGCACTTTCCTTTCCATTTTCTCTGAATAACATTAGCATACACAATCTGATATGTGCCACATAATTGCTGTTGCAGCTGAGCGGCTCGTCGCTCCAACGACATACTGCCCGGCTCAAAAGCAGTAACTTCAGATCGGTTGATTTTTCTATCGAGCATCACTGCAGCCGCTCCCTCATCGGCCTACCTGCTCCCTCGGGTGAGCGGTGATGAGCGCCTGGTGACCAGATGGCAGGTGGCAGCTCCTCGTGACTGCTTCCAGGGTGGTACGCCGCTGCCGTGCCATTGTGGTTCAGATGGTTCAAGAGACTTGTGGAGGTAGAGGCCTTCCTCAGCTGAGCTAGAAATTCATAGTGGGCCAGGTCCTCCAACGTGTTTTGGGAGTCTGAGCTCTTGCCTGCAAACACAGAAAAAGATGCAGAGCAACTGTATAATAGGAAATATGTTTATTTTTAACTAGAGATGAATTAAAAGGCTATTTGTAAAAAAAAAAAAAAAAAAAGAAAAGAAAAGAAAGCACCATACAGACATATGGCCAATTGTATTACATTTGCAAGAAAATCTTTTCCTTTTTTTCCCCTTTTTTTTCCCTTTTTTTTTAAATATTGGTATTCAAATTTGTTTCTCCTTTAATTAATTCAAGTCTCATTGAAATAAAGATCTGGGCAGCGAGGATGACATAAAAGCAGAAAATAAATCCAATGCCAAAGGACAAAAAAGCAGATTAATATAACTGTCACGCGCAGCACAAAGGACCATAAACAATTCCCCGTTTTAAGACAGTTTAATACAAAGCACTTTTATGACCTCTCCTTTTGAATTCATCATTTTTAAAGCTGGTCAGTACTCTTGTCAGCGAGGTTGAACCTTTGCTGCTGTTACAATTGTATGAACTATGTGTTAAATTAAATTATGGAAAGCGTTTTCTCTCTGACTGTGAATACATGTCTGGCTTTAATTAGTCATGTGTGCAGCGCGAGTGGGGATGAATCGTAAAGTGACTAATTAAATCTAATTTATCTAAATTGTTTACTTGAAGACCGACTGTAAAAACAATGCATTTGGGGAACAAGTTGGCCAGATATGAGACACTAATAATTCTCTCTCATTGGTGTCCTTGAGTGCAGTGACAGGGGGGACGGCAGAGAGAGAGAGAGAAAGCCACGTGAAGAAGAGAGGGCGTCTCCTATCATGAATCAAGCCCGTCAGCTTACAGGGGACTTTGAGGAAGATTTTTCAAATGTTTGCAGATGTTGGCATATTTTGAGCTGTTTTTTTATGTGGTGAAGGGAAGAGCCTGTGTGGTTGAGTGTTGTAAAAACTCAGCTTTGCCTTCATCAGGCAAGGCCAAATCACACGAGGCGAGGGAGCTAAGTGATTGTTAGTAGGCAAGCCGCGTGAGCCTTTGATCTCTCCTAAATAAAAGGGAAAGCCTCGCGTCGCGCAGTGCTGATTTCAGTACCGTAACGTCACCTCTTTGATGCATGGAAATATTGTGACATTGTGTGGGATGAGTTCTTTTGTCATGCTTTCACAAGGCTGCCTTTTTCAAAGAGGAGAGCGAGAGAAAGAAGAACAGCTTGTAGGGAAGGCATGGTTTCACGAGGAGCTGATACGAAGGTGTATCTAGAGGGCTGCGAGAGGCACCGGGAGACTGCCGGGGTCTTGCGTCAGAAAAACACTGTAGTGCATGTACAGTGGTGTCATACACAGCCGTCTCATACAGTATATGTGTAAGCTATTTTAGCTTTTTGAAGTATTTTTTTTAAAATTTGGAAATTTACAAGGACGTAAGTAGCCTAGTTTTGTTCGTGTTCGTTTGATGTTACATTTAAAGTTACATCTGTTACAAATTTAACACAAAAGTCCCATGAAAAGTCACGATGAACTGTGAGAGAATGGAACAGAAGAAAGGAGATCATGGCGGTCCAGAGGGGTGACCCTCGGGAAATGAAACGTTAGCAATGTTTTGCGTTCACCTGCCGAGTTCACGAGCCGGACGCGGCACTCCAAGTACAGTCAAATTAAGAAATAACGTTGCCGAAGATAAGATAAGATACTCCTTCATTAGTCCCGCAGTGGGGAAGTTGCAGGACAAGCTAGTTTGTGGTTTTATTCTACTGTTGATTGTGAAAGAGGTTTCAGCCGCTGTTGTGTCCATGACTCGTTTTATTTATTGTTAATCATTTTTGTTTAATTTTCTGAGTTTTCTTTTTTCTGGTAATACTTGTCGGGCTGCACTGAGGAAGGACGTTGTATATCTAGAATTGATTTATCATTAATAATCAGTTGTATGGACAGACTGCAGAGCCTTCTGTTGGTTGTTGAAGATGTTGTTCCACTTGTGTATGTTGACATTTAATGCAATCTATTGTGTAGCCTACTCTTTAATACATCAACCCCCACCCCTTAAAAATAATGCAGTTATGTTTAATCTGAGTTCCTTTTTACTTTTACTAAAGCACATTTTTACAGTACTATAAGTATTTGGTGTGTGACAGCATTTTAACTTGAGTACAATATCCAAGTCGGCTCCTCTTTCCATCTCCGAGTTTCATATTTTACACTTCACACACTTTCTTGGCCCGGCCTTCGTTCTTCAGAGACCGTTTAGAAAACACAGACTCATCATGAAAGGGCAAAAGTTTTACAATGTTCGCATTCTTTGTTGAAAACTTACAGTACATCCTCAATGGTTGCTGGTCTCCCTCCCTGTCAGCGGCAGATGCGGCGGTGGCGTCTTCCGCGGCCTCGGCATCCGGCTCCGCTTGCGGCCAGTAGCTCCTGCTGCCAGGGCTGAGGCTGTGCGGCCGCGTGGAGCGAGCGGGACTAACGGGCTCCTCCGTGCCCTCGCTCGGTGTCAAGCTTGTCTTGTCCAGACTCTCCTGGCAGTCCTGGGGCTCCAGGCTCCACAGGCCCACCTCATCCTCCCCCTCAGATCCCAGTGAACTCACTTGCTCAGCATCCACTGTGAGGACAGAAAGCGAAAAAGACACATTTTAGGGGAGAAAAAAGGAGACTCATGATGACAAACCATGCAGCAAACAGACAGTATGCTCAGAGAGGATATATAGCATTTTTAATTATATTGGAAAGTATAAATGTGTGTTGTTTAATCTACATTTAATGAAAAGCCAAATGGATGTATTCATTATTTTTAAACATGAGTCATTCTTTTATTTCAGATGTAGATAATGACCAGAAAAACAGAGACAATGCTACATAATTAAAAAAATGATGCCAGTAACTGAAACCAAACAGGGAAAAAAGACACAATTGTATTGTAAATTACAAAATGTTGTTTGAGTGTTTTTTCAGTGTTGTTCCTCTGTACGCAGGAGGAATTAAATTGTCCCCATGTGAAGTTGTTCAATGTGTTTCTTATCATGGGATATTTTATATGCCTTTGTGTGGTTTGATGTGCGGATTAGGATCAATACAAGCAGACACGCTCAGCATGCAACATACACATTTTGTGCAAAGGAGATCCAGAATTGTGCAAGAGGGGGTCCCAACTTATTTCCCAACCTAAGTTATATAAATTATATGAGCTATGACCACAAAAAATAACTTCAGACACAGAAATAGAACATGTTAATCGTCATTTCTGATCATTTCAGTGGTGTCCTAAAGGGATGGCTTTACTCTTTCAGTGTGCGGCTTTCGTGAAAACTGAAAATACATTCAAAAAGATGCATTTAATCAATTAATGATTTTATTACGATCACAACCACAATTGCTTGTCAAGGAGTAATGTTGCTGATCAAACTCCAGTAAAATCCAGTATATTTTAATCTGAGTATTAATCATTGTAATTACAACATTTTCCGTTTCTTTGTTTCAAATGGTAAAATGTTATTTTGAACTTTTGTACCTGTAATTGCTCTTCAAGAACACAACTAGTTTTGACAGGAGAACAATGTTCATCTACATGTGTGACACATGTGCAACAGGCAGGGATGTAATGCAGCAGTACGAAGAAAAGAAAAATAACATATTGTGATTTAAAAGTGTACCCTCGGTGCCCAGACTGCAGCACAACTGGAAAGGCGCATTACTTTTTCCCATGGCAAAGACAATAAATGACAATCACAAACACATGCCTGGGATTTCAGCTGTAGGCTCTTATTTCCAAGGCTTTTTTTGAAGACTCGCTGTTTTCCTCTCCCTGATTGGCAATATCTAATCACCACCAAGTAATGGCCATTTAAGAATATATCATCGGAGGAAGCCAAACCATCGGACTGAGCCAACACACAGGGAGCCAACTCTTCTCTTTGTGTTGTTTTGAAAATAAAGTTTCTGACGAGCCTCCAATGAGGAACACAAACCTATGTCGACATGCTTCTTATTATTTTTAAATACATTTCCCTCTTTGTCCTCTTTTCAGCAGATCAGAGTGAAAATGAGGTTTCATGGCTCATTTCATTTCACAAAACACAAAGTTTATTCATTAAACTGTCAAAAACAACACTCGGTCACTTTTGAAAGATTGTTGTTTGTGTGTGGACTGTTCCAAATACACTCTCGCCGGCTGCTGCACACAATACAATTGATGAGTATTTCGCTTTCCACACATTCAGTCACGGCCTAAAGCTCACTGTGACAAATTCCTGAGACACGTCTTCTCCGCCGTCGTAGACATTTCTGCAAATCTATGTTGTCTACTTTACATCCAGAAGACACACACACACACAAACACACTCACTATGAAAGAGCAAAAGGGGGCCCAGCGCTGCCGGCGGGGCGGCCCGCAAACACCTAAAACACTTAATGTACACACACACACTCCTGATGAATATATCAACTCAGTGCAACACCTATTTGCTTGTGTCATCAAGTTGCTTGTCTTTCCCCAGCTTCATTACACCTCTGTGAAAAAAGTTACCTCATGCAAAACACTGTGATTCATCCAAGCTGCTGCTCCTCGCCGCTCCACCGACATGGGGAGGAATGACTTGCTCTTATGGGGGGTGAAATTGGTCATCAAATGTGTTTCCCTACAACAGACAGCTATGAAGTTTTATGATGTAGTTGAGGTCGACCTATCACTTTTCTGGGTTGATAGGAAATACCGCTGGGCCCGAAAAGAGAACAATCTGGTCCGGATTAGCATCAAATTGGCCTTAATTCCCCTCTCCCATGACAGTGAGTGACACTGAGCCTATATGCGCTGTCATTAAAGCGGCACCGCGCTGGGATGGCTTTTATTATCGGGCCCGTTGATTTATTTATTTGGATAGCGACCGCATCCTTCAAATTGCTCTTTTTTTTTTTTAAATGTTATTGGAGCAGGACAGCTAAATCTTTGAACAGGGCAGGAGGTTTGGGATTGCCTGCAAATAGAGATTGTATGTCAAGGTACAAAGGGGTGATGAATTCATGCAATGTGCAAGAGTTTTCCAAAAGTGTAATTTGTTGGAAGATGCTGAACACCAAAAACACAAAGCAGAGCTTAATAGAAAACACTGCTATTGTGTGCATGCACTGTAGTGTGCGTGGGAAGAACATGACTCATATCCAGAGAGCGGTAACCGAACTGTGCTGCATCATGCTTGACAATGTCGCTCACTCGCTCTGCTGCGGGACTGTTTCTGATGGTTTGACAACAACAGTGTTCAGATGGAACAGTGCAGCACTATTTGAATCTGTCGCTTTCCCTGCCCGACAGTGACTTATAATCTAAGTCTGATGGTCTGCTTGCCAGAAAGAAGTCTTCTGTTCTCATTTTAGAGGGGCCTCGGGAGAAAATACATCCCTGTTCTTGTTATCGGCATGCTCGCGATCCATCTTGAATGTGATCTGAAGTGGAAAAAAATGATCATCTAAAGTGGTTCGTATAATATTTACAGAGACGCATAACTGAATATCTTCAAAAGCATTTACTCCAACAGAGAAAGTCTCGACACAACTACAGTGAAATACAAACCGCAACAACAGAAAAAGACCCCAATAGGATGAAGAAAGAAATAATGTTGCAGTGGCTCCCAACAGCAGAGACAGTTTCACTGTTTGTATCCCAGAGGGCATCTACTGTACAGCAAAACTAAGCTGAGCTGCAGTTTATTTTACGACGCACACATGTGATCTGGTATTGACTTAGTAATTATGTGGCTAAATGGTAAACACAGAATAATTACCTAGAAATTACCTTGTTTGTTTCTTTTGGTTTTAAAGGCAACTAACAAGGCCAGG
Source organism: Clinocottus analis (assembly GCF_023055335.1). NCBI lineage: Eukaryota > Metazoa > Chordata > Actinopteri > Perciformes > Cottidae > Clinocottus > Clinocottus analis. Next base: position 17,720,327 of record NW_027176042.1, read on the forward strand.
CTCAATTTACCACAACGTAATCGTTACCGTTCTGTTGATGCTCAGATCTCTACATACAACAATATTTATTAGATTTTCATTTCTCAGATGATCAAACAGACTTTTTTGTCTGAATTAAATGTGTCCTAAAAGTACAGATTAAGTCATATACAAGAATTAGAACCACGTGCCATGTGCATTAATGCTACCGTTTAATACACATATCAAATTTAAAAGGTTGCAACTTTCATTTTCTAGGATCATGCATTTTAAAATGTTTACATGAAATCACTTTTTTAATCTAACTTATCAATCAAGAGTTACTGAAATCCATGTAGATCTTAATTTAACATATTGTCACATCACAGTAAGATTTGATGCAATACAAAATGTAGGTGCTAAAACTCAGAAGCAAAGGTCAACTGAATACACTGAGGCATAACTAAAAACTTATTTTTTTACTAACTTTTTTATCAAAACAAAAACCTTTTAGAGACTATTTCTAAATAATTTGGTTTAAGTTAACGCATGATATAATACGTATTTCATGCTGTTGAAAATGTCCTGTTTTTTTTACAGCTGTCATAAGAAGCCAAACTCTCAAATTACCACGAGGGTCATGGACGCCTACACGCTAAACAAAAAGCAGGAAGCAGTGCGCATTATCATTTTACCTGTGAGAGCAGTTCAGAGACGAGATAAATCCACATTCATCTGTTGCCAACGATGACCCATTCTTGAATATATCGCAAAAAAACTCTCTCTGACAGCTCTCCTATTCATACCTACTGTCTGACATTTGTAGAATGAGTCAGGGGGGGACCACAACCAAGAGCAAACACCGCCCACCTGATCTCCTCCATCGCGGCAGCAGCTCACGCTCTGCGTGAGGCCGTGGTTCCTCGTGACGCTGGAACCTTGGCCTGCTCTGGTTTGACCTGCCCCAACAACACCGATGCCTATGCGCCATTTTGTATTTTTTTTTTAATCTAACTGTGTTATTGCACATGCACCAAATGCATAATGAACACACTGTCTTATGTTCTGCAACAAAAAAAGGACTAGAGGTTTTAAATGAAAAATGTTGCTAAAGAGTGTATGATACTACTAATATTGCAAAGCAAGTTTTAATTTACCTAATAGTTGCTGAATTTTGCTTTTTGTGGTCGCATCTTACTTTCAAATCATCTCAATGTTTTACAGGTTACCCTATATCATGAATGCTGACACAAATTGAGGATTAAATCATCTAGATTGCATGTTAACCAATCAGAATGGTGGTAATGTGATGTTTTGCTGCACTTTTATTGCATTTATGTGGCCACGGAAGAGGGAAGTGCAAACATTCTTGTCTAATGATGGTGAAAATAACCACAAACACACTGATATGAAAGTCTAAGTTGCACAGTCAAGTTCTAGTTCAATTGACGACCGTCATTTCTTAGTTGGTGGGCAGCGAGCCCAAAAATATTTGAAAAAACCATACTTTTGCAAATGGTTGCTGGTGAGAATAAATGAGACTGAAACCGTGACACAGTGATGGGGATTGTAAAGGTCATATTAGTGTGGAGGAGGAGATGCTTGAATGTGATATATGCTGCAGCATGGTATTTTGCATTCTTGCAGTGTGTTAAATACACAGTGTTGTGGTGTGTGTGTGTGTGTGTGTGTGTGTGTGTGTGTGTGTGTGTGTGTTTTTTTTTCTTCGAGAAAGGGGGTAACAAGAGCGAGACACCAGTGGAACGCTGCAACGCTGCATAAACTGCACGGAGAGAAAGACCGAAAAGGGATGGAGAAAAGAGAGAGATAAAAGAAATTCGAGAAGAGAAAGAGACAGAAAGCAACAGTGTCGAACTGTCCCTGACACAAATCCTCCAACTGAAGTTGAACTGTGAAAAACACGCTACGGAGGGAAATTCCCTGAACACATACACACACATACACACACTCACGCAAACTAGGGTACAGAGAAACACAGAAAAACAAACAAGCACGACTTGTAATGTGGGCACAAATGGGGAGAAAGACCGGGCTGCTGCTGCAGAGGGCTACAGCATGATCCAACACAGCAAAGAAATACGCAAGGGTGTGCGTGCGTGTGTGTGTGTGTGTGTGATACTCCATGAATATCTGAAAAGCAGTCCGAGATGGAAAAGTTCAAACTCATGCTGTGCCATAGCAGCAGAGTCACGGCTCTGTGCCTTTTTAGATGTCCCGCTCATTAGGAGACACCACCCTGTCAGAGCATTTAAACCACCACCACAGAATGTGCAGCCCAGTGGCAACATCTGCACTTTGAAACACTCACAGGCACCCAGAACAATCAGCTCAAGAAATAAACACCAAGCCAATTTCCTCACATTGATAAAGGCTCTGCAAAGACGAGAGTGTGCACAACTGCCGCATAACTCCGCACGCGAAGCCGTGATCTTTAAAAGTGGCTCCAAACAGAGCGCTGGAACTCTTTTTTGCCTTTGTTCGCTGCGGCTTTTAATGATTCGGTTCAATTAGGGCCCTTGTGACACACAAAAAAACAGAATCGCTTTCGGCATTTTATTAGCTTCAAAGCCACCAAGCTATTCACTGATACCACACTCCCGAAGTTGATTTGTCATCAAGTTGCGCTTTCAGTGTGACTGGGCGCTGGTGTAAGTTTCATTCTTCACATGGGTGAATACGATTTCAAAAGGAGCCGCTGCATGGGAATCAAAGCACAGCCCCCGAAGACAGCGGCTGCATCGTACTGTGGGGTTGTGTACATCTGCCATGGCCGCTCTGAAAAAAAAGGGCGCAGGCATCTGAAAATCTAGTGAGATCAGAGTCACTGATCTGTTATTCTCTATCTACATCAGTCATTGCTGCACCAAACAGTGAACCACATGTGCTTAGTGGAAGCAAAAGATGAAATCAACAGCAAAAAAGCAGAAATAATGCACAGCAAAACCACCAAACAAATACATAGTTGTGAAAGCTGTAACTTACTGCAGGGCAAGCTAATCTACCTCGTGATGAAACTGTGAGGATGTTGACTTCTCTGTCTGATGTTATCTTTCAACGTCAGTGGAAGACTAAATGTATTTGTATTTGTATATAAGTTCATTCAGATACATATTTGCACTTTAACCATGCGTACTGTATCATCTTTGCTTGTGCGACTTGACTTCATGAAGACTGTACAACACATTATTCTTTTGTTTCAGGATTAATTTGCCAAACATATGGGATTTATTTTTTACCATGTGTATTGTTTTGCGATTAAAAACCCAACCAAAGATGTCAAACTGTGTGTGTTTTTGCTTTTCAGTCAATAAATCAGCAGTTAGAGTGAACATGGACAGGAAAGGAGTCTCAAATAACTTGTGCTTTACACCAGTAATCACACCAGGAAGGTGCATACACGTGCTGGTGAAACGGTGAGACGGCTCTGACTTAATTGGAGGTGCAGTGCGCTGAACTGCAGCTATTGACACACATGGAGAAGCGATGTGAAGAAGACGGAGAAGCACTCTTACGTACATACTTTCATCCCCTGGTGCAGATTCCCACCCAAGCAATGTATTCTTAGATTGTGGCGAGTCGCCTCTAGACATCCATGATATATTTTTGTAGCCTGTAATGATTTCAACTTTCGCAGAGTTGACAACGGCCTCCACAGGAACTTCAAAACAAGTCGCTTTACATTTCTCACAGGTGGAGCTTAAAGAGGCAATGATACTCGATCGTTAGCGTATCTTTCGCAGAGAATGTGTTTTCATGCAATCACCTTTTTTCTCTTTGCACAAATGAGGCAAGGTGAGAGAGAAGAGGTGTGCAAAGAGCCCTTGTGGTTGCTTGTCATCTTCCTCCGGAGGTTTCCTGTATGCCGCCGCCTACATGTTTGCCGCCGTGTTCACCTGTCCTGTGGACCACCACAGTGACATTTGTCAAAAAAAAAGAAAAAGTATTGCCGTATTTGGCGCTGGCCTTTACTTCAAAGTAGATGCGTGTGGCTTTCAGCTTGAGTGCCTCTTTTTTCCTTTTACTTTGTGGGCAGCTTACAAAGTGTTCTCACTAGTATTACAGCACAAAGGAGAATATTTTATGTGTCTGTTGTTGGAACTTATATAGAAAGTTTATACTTCTCAAAAGATCATAAAGTATTTTCAGTTGGATTATCTAAGCCATAAGGGGGGAAAAAAAAAAAAACCTGTTTGATTTTTCGAGCGTTGTTCTATCAGCAACTCAACATCCACACCATACGACGATCACTTCCAGCCTCTGATCTCATTCATTGTCTTATTCTCGCTTCCTCATTTCACATCTGTGTAAACTCACACAAAGTGCTATTAAAGATGAAGGAAGAAAAAAAACACTGCTGATATCTTTCTGGACTTCCCTCCACTATGTCATGCTTAAAGTCTGCTATTTGACTCATTTGCTGTGTCAACGACTCACCCGCAGTGACACCTCGACTTAACTCCTGTATCTGCGCCGCGCGGCCGCGCGAGAGCTCGTACGTACGCGGCTGCATTCTCGCCGCCGTGTCTGAGCTCAGTGCCGCGGGGCCTGCATCTGCCGCGCTGGAAGCAGCACCGACTTTGATGAGAAAGGTTCGCTCGGTTAGAGGGAACACGTTATTTTGGAGTTGGCCCTCCGCCTCCTCCTGTGGCCCCGCACTGGTTTCCGTGTAGCGAGGGATCGGTGCTGGAATGCAGTAACGGTCACAGAGGGACCCACGCACTCACCGCACTGTGAATCAAAACCCAAACTCCACTTCATTAGGCTCCTGTCATTGCAGAGACTCTCACACCACTCTATAAATACCCCTGTCTCCCCCCTCCAAATTTGTTTTCCCTCTTTTTTCTTTACACATGAAAATGCTCAGGGACTGTTCCAGCTTTGTGATGTGGCTCTTTATTTTGTACGTTGGCGCAAGAAACCGCACAATAGTGGCTCCTTTCGAATATTAAAACATTCTCTGACGGAGCACAAAGGTTCTGAAGTTTTTTAATAGGGGTGCACGCTAAATAAAACTTCTCTTTGAGCTTAACAGCTATACAATGTGGGATTTGGTTAGTTCAACTCGAGCTATAACTTTCAGTTGCTCACTACGGGAGATTTGTTTTGAGGGTAAAACAAATATGCCTGGTATCCCACGGACTTTGTCTGCTTCGAGCGTCTATAAGATCTGTTCGAGGTGTTTACCATGATGTGGTGTTCTTGAAAAAGTCAATTTACTGCATTAAACCCCCAAATGTCTTCGTCTCACCACTCAAAGCTGATTTCAAACACAAGGATATAACTATTTTGAGAAAACCCACATTAAGTTATAAAAAGATCAGACCAGACCATGTGAAGTTATTCACTACATATGCAGTCGCAGCAACATCAATTACAGCTCTTATGGACAAATAATCTGACAAGAATAATAATTCGCCTTGTAGTTCTACAAAAAGTCAAACGTAAACCGTGGGGATCCCCTGATAGTCAGCAAAAATCATGAAAATCCATCAACAGACTTTGATTTTCTGCTGCTGGACAACTCATTCGGTGAAGTTAGAAAGTGTAGCATGTAACTGTATCTAAATATACGTTGTGTTACAATGACAAATGTTGTTTTAATAGACACAGCCCATAAAGGAGACCGTGCAGCGAGTTCCTGCCTGCTTAACCTGCAGACGGGGCGCCATCCTCTGACCTGTGTCGACATTACATCCTCCACCCGGGAGATGAGAATACATCGAAACATTTCAAGTGACCGCATGTGACCTCCGAGGCTTTGTAACATAGAAAAGATGCCTTTCTAATGTGTCACTCTGCTTCTATTTTTCTTTGTCTCTCGCTGAATCGTCCCTCCCAAGTCTGCTCACACCATCCTCTCTCTCTCTCTCTCTCTCTCTCTCTCTCGGTCCCTCTCTCTCTGCCTTACGTTTGTCACTTTTTCTGCGCCTTAAGCACGCACACATAAAGAAATACAAGCAACAAAAAGAGGAACACACACTAGGCTATTAAACTGTTTCTTTTATGGGTTTGCAGTTCTGATTGGGAGGACGTATGAGTCATATTGCATATTAATTCACACACATCTGTATGTATGTTATAGTTACAGCTTGGTGCACTTTGCGTGTGTGTGTGTGTGTGTGTGTGTGTGTGTGTGTGTGTGTGTGTGTGCTGTGAGGGAACGTGTGTGCCGTGAATGTGGCGCCTGAACCAACGCCTTGAAAAAAGAAACTAATTAAAGTTATGGAGAAAAATGCAAAGACAGCAGAACCGCACAAGAGAGTGTGTGCATGTCATTACTGACCTGGCCCAGTTGGAGAAAAAAAAGGAAAAAAGAAATGATGGCAAGAAGGAGAGCGAAAGAGAGAGAAACCTCAGCCAGCGAAATAATGTATATAAAAAAAGACTCAACAAGAAGAAAGGTTTAAAAAGCAAACTTCGGGAGTTTAAGAGGATCTTTGATGTGTATCAGAAGAGGAAAGCAGCCTTGCGACTGGGACGACAGTAATTTTAAGTCGAAGCAGAAGGCTGGCTGACTGGCTGCCTGGCTGACTGACTGTGGGCTTTGATGGCGCTGGCTGTTTGAAGTGGTTTTCGGGGGATGGGAGCAGCGTGTGGTGTCAGTGGGACAGGGGAGGTGCTCAGGGAGAGAAGGGGAGGGGGCCTGATGGCGACCGTACAGGACTGGAGGAGCCGAGGATGGATAGATGGACGGAGAGGAGGAGAAAGAAGCATGAAGAGTGGAGAGAAGAAAGAGCGGACGGGCTGGAAGGTGGAGGAGTTGAGATACACAGATGAGGAGATAAAGAAGAATCAAAGCGAGGACAGAGGAAGAGGAGAAGACAGAACAATGAAACACTCACGGAGAGAGAGAGTCACACAAAGAGAGAAGAAAGACAGGCAACAGATGAGAGCAAGAAAAAGCTGCAAATAAGGAAAGTTAAAAAAAAAAAAAAGAAGTGACAATAAAGTCATCCTTCAAGATCTGTGTCTGAAATTCAGAGCCACGTCCAAATATCAGGCCTGGACACATTCACACCTTCCTCTTACTTGTATCATTTAGATGACGTTACCTCCCTCTGATATGCTGCCAGGCTGCCTTATGACTTATACTTCCCCTTCCATCCCTCCTGCATGCTGGACACATGCACCGTATAATCATAACTGCGCTGTTTCCCCGAGGTACCGAAGTCGACCGCACAGCCGAAGAGGAAAAAGAAATTGAATCCGTGCAAGTTCAGAAAGTGTTTTTGTTCTCCTTGCCTATTCATTTTCTTTTATTAGTGACTGGCCTTTTTAATTAAAAACCTTCACAGGTTTTGTCATTTTGCAATACCAAAAAAAACAAACATGACCTGTCACATGCTATGGGAAATTAAAAAAAAAAAAAAGATGAGATAAGACGATTTAGATTGTTACGTGTGATAAATGACGGAGTGGACCACTGATATTATTCGCATTGCTTCCTTTTGAGCAAAACATACTTCCTGTTTATGGATCCTGTTCTTTATCATACCTGAGCTACCAAAGATACATTTTGCAGATGTCATCTTGCACGCAGACAGCAAACATCAACATATTTTCTCTGTGCTGGAGTTGGACCAGTGTGTTTGAAGGCATAAACCATTACAAGAACGGCATTCTGACTCCTTTACAAAACCCTCATAGTTCACTCGTTGTGCCGAGAACATGTTTTTCTATCTGGCATTAACGTAATTGAGCGACTAACTGACTTAATGAAAGAACACATTTATTGCCGAAGTGAAACTTGAGAGGGCGACGCCGTCACGGCCTTCAAAGGTGTCTGGTGGAGACAAAGTGGAAACGTGTTCAAATTAGACGCTGCCAGTAAGAGACGAGCAGAAAAAAAAGAGTGAGAAAGAGAAGTCGGATAGACAGAGCTGTGAGTAAAACGTAAGATACCGTTACAGGTGGGGCTAAAGATCAGTGAAGCGTGGAATGTGTTCACTCCCTCGCAGGTAACGTGTGTGTGTGTGTGTGTGAGTGTGTGTGTGAGTGGGATGTGCAGCTGAAGGTGGTGCCAGGTGATCACAGGTACAGGGAGACAGAGGGAAAGAGGGGGAGTCGGCTGGCTGGCCTCTCCCATGACTTTCTTGTTGTCTGTCCAGGTTTGAAGTGATGGAGGACGGAGCAGGTTGCAGTGGTGTGTAAAGTATTCAAACCCAATACTTGAGGAAAAGTAAAGATACCTGACTGGAAAAGGACTCAAGTGAAAGTGAAAGTCACCTATTAGAATACTACTTGAGTAAAAGTCTTATTAAAGTATTTGATTTTTTCTGTACTCAAGTGTCCAAAGGATTTTTCTAATATAAAATGTACTTAAGTATTGAAAGTAAAAGTACAAGTACATGCTGTTAATAAAAAAGCAAAGGGTCCGAATTTTGAGAATTATGACGTTTAGTCTTTTAAGTGCTGTGGCACCGTGACCAAGGACAAGGAGTTGTGTTGATCAAATAATTGTGTTGGCTGTGATCCATCCAGAAGCAACAATGCTCAACATAATATATTGTAGATACGTATACTTTTGCATCTGCTCTGAACTTATCATCATAATTCTCCACAAAAGCAATATGACACTATGAAGGAGTTGTAACAGTGTGTTTAGAAATAGCAGAATTTTGTGTTGATGTGTATTCCTCTGGTTTAGAGCCTGCAGCGTCTTAACTTGATCAGCAAAAGATTCATTGTAGACAATTTTTGGGATATTAATCTTCTTAAATAATTTATCAAGCAAACATGGCGAACATTCCAGATTCTCAAATGTGAGGATTTGCTGCTTTTCTCAGTTTTAACATCCCTGTAAAAGGAATACCTTTGTTTTTTGGACAGTTACTTCACCGTTGGCTTGTATGATTTCTGTTTTTGAAATGTATTTAACTGGCTCAGGCCCGTGACCACATGGTATGGAGCACTTAACGGCACAATGAGAAAACAATAGCAGACAGCGTAACAACAAATCTTCCTTAAACAAAGGAAGGACATTCTTCAAAATAACTTTTTTGGCTCATCTGATTGGAATAACCAAATGTATTTAGTTTAATAATGTTCATAAAAGATGGGCAGTTTAAACATAATAATAATCATACATCTTAGTGAAGTTCATTATGCTTCAATTCAGTCAAACAATAGTCTTCCAAGCGATTGTCATCACAAGGGCTTCAGATCCTCTTGTTCCTATCCAGCCCTGCGTATCTCCACTACGGTACAAAAAGCCTGCTTGCACTTTGGTTTTCACATTTCACACATTTCCAATTTAGATAAACTCTTGTTTAAGTATCACATGACGTCAGACTTCTGAAATCTCTTTACTACTTTTGCATAAACTGATCTTTCCGCTTCTGTTCAACAGTTAGTTTTAAACACTTGAGGTAAGACGAACCACTGTCATGGAAAATCTGCTTATATGCATATGTACCTGTATTATTTGTACATTATTCAGTACTTACTTTGCCTATAAGCCTCCCACAGCAGCCAATGAGTTTCTTTTTAACTGTGGCACGCAGTGGGTAACACCTCACAGACCACGGTACTGCAGGTTGTCAAACTTACATTTCATTAACTAAACAATTAATAAATACATCAAACATAATTTTTTTTCCAGATTAATCAATTAAGGAATAATTATTTGTACCAATTATTTTTCCTCAAGCAGTTTTCTTTTATTGTTTTTCAAGAAAATGTGTTTAATCATTGCATAAATGAAACTACATAAAGTAAAAGACAAATCTATCCATATCAAACACTCCGCAGACTCCCGACCAGTGAGAGCAGATGTTTCATCCGTCCAGCGCTGTGCTCTGGTCTTCAGAAACAAGATATCTTTGTTTGTCAGTCATCAGAAAGTGAATTTAGTGCACAGCTTAACATTTTAACTGCATTTTTTTTCTTCTTTCGCTACAGCTATTAAGCTCTAAACCTTTATTTAACCAGGAAAGTCCCGTTGAGATTAAAAAATCTCGTTTTTCGAGGGAGACCTTGTCAAGACAGGCCGCAGCATAAAAAAACACATATTTACAGACAGAAAACATAGAACATGACAAGTTAAAACAGTCAATTCAAGAAACATTCACATTTTAGGGAACGTGCCTCTATTTCTTTCATTCTAGATTTAAAAGCGGTCAGTGGTATCAGTCCTTTAAGCATTAAAACATTCTGCAACATATTCCATGTTGAGGGGGCAGAGTACACAAAGGCCCTCTTTCCCATTTCCGTTCTGGCATTTGGGACCGTGAGCACAAAAACATCCTGAGAACGCAAAGAGTGTTGTCCGACATTTCTCTGCGTGATAAAAAACACACACAGGTAGTCTGCAGAGTTTTTAGTGAGTTGCAGGTTTGTTGGGCGGCTCAAGCTGGAAGCAGAGATGCTCGAGATGAAGAGAAACTCACTGTTTAGAATTTAAATAAGCAAAAAAAAATAAGAAAACCGACTTGGACTTGGTGAAAGATTTTTTTGAAAAAGAGAAAGAAAGACAGAAAAGAGTTGAGATGAGAAGCATGTCAAAAAAAATAAAGAGTGTTAAACTCCAAAACCAGCAGGTCTGATGTCTTCTGTCATAGGTGATAAAGGAAGATCCTCAACTAGTGACACTCCGCACACGCCACGTATCGAACGTTTCCTTTTCCAACCTGCAGCTCTGCTTCGTGGAACGCTTCTCTGGCAGCACGCTCTCATCTGAGAGCGTCTGCCTCTGTCTCTCTGTCTCGCTCCCTGTCTCTTTGTCTTTCTCTCCTCTCTCGCTCTCTGCCACCCATCTGGGCCTTGTAATACATGACAGCTGAAGCAGGGTTTCCAAATTTAATTTGAGGTGTTGTAAAAAAAAAAAAAAGAAAAAAAAAAAGCACAAATCTATAAATTGTGTGCAGAGAGCCTGCCTATCTGGACAGTTTTAACCTCTTTCATATGCAGCACGTGAAACACACAATACCCAGGCCGTCTGCACAAAAGGAAGACCCACAAATAGACTTAATGACGCCGAGTCTTGCCAAAGCAACGACAAAGAATGTAATAATAGCTCTTCAAATGGCTCATGTGGGGGATTAAAAGGGATCAATTTGCAACATCAAACTATACACAGCATGTGAACCTTATCAGATAAAACGCCTTTGATGCGATAAATAGAAATGCCTGCATGTGAGTGAGAAGCCACAAAAAATACAGTGTTAACGTGTGAGAAGGGCACGTACGTAGACACCTATACACACCTCATGAGCTCTGTGGCTATAAGCGTGATCGTACAGTTTGATGGAGTGTGATCCTCATAATGAAGACGTGTGTTCGCCATTGAACCATTTTAGTCTACTAGGACCATATTTCAAATAGTTTCTGGTGATCACACGAGATTTGACCGAAGATCAGATCACAATTGTTTGTCAGCTGCGACATCTTGACAAAAGAAATCCTCCAACTCCAAACAGTCACGTGCAGCCAATATGACAGAAACCGCCCTCTCTGTGTGTATTAATCCTGCGATGGCACTGAAAACTTTCCAAATAATTCCTCCTCGAGTGGATCGACAGTGTGGCAGCCACGCGGCAGGAATGTACAGTCAGACACGGGACCGCTGTGGCTACATCTGAAACATCGCAAAGAGCAATAATCGAATAAACATGTGAAAAATACCAGAGGGACTCAATCAAGGGATTCCCCATTACTGCATGTGCAGATCTGGCCTCGCGCACACACACACACACAGAGCGGGGATGGGAGAAATCTGTGACATTTGGCGCAGCGGGAACATTAAGGAACAAATGAGGAAGCACTTATTATCCCACACGCTGTCGCCCGTCCGTCTCTTCTGTCTCTACCCCCCCAGCCCCTCCACCTCGTGTCTTCTGACGCCGAGGAACTGTCTCCAGCCCTGTCAAGCCCATCAGTTCCCCACGTCCGTCGTCCTCTTCTCCTTTCTTCCTCCACCGTCCCTCCCACCCGCTGGTTCTGACGCCTGAGCTGAGCCCCTTGAAGAGTCCTGGTAATAAACTGCGGTGCCTGGGCTCTTCATTGCTGTCTCGCTCTCCCCGCCCTTCATCCCAGAGCGCCGATACATCTGCCGTTAAAGTAGGCCCAGTCCAACGGGGCCCGGCCCGGCCCCTCTACTCTGTACTGTACGAGCACGTCAGTCGTTCACGTTCAAATGTTTCCCCCCTATTCTCTCTATTTCGCTTTTTCTCTCCCTTTTTTTTTGTGTGTGTGTGTGTGTGTGTGCTGCTCAAGTCCTTTGTGTACAGTGTGCTATGCTCACTGTGGCAGCACTGTGCCAGAAAAACCCACACAAACACACATGCGCACACATACACAGTCACAGACACACAGCTGGGCCCCAGCTGCATACAAAGACTGGGGTTTGGAAATCAATGAAGGAGAAAGAAGAAAAGGGGAAAGGAGTTTAAATAAATTGGCACTTGAAAAAAGAAGAAAAAGGAGAATGAGGGAAACAGGGGGAGAGAAAGCTCTCTCTTAAAAAGACACATCGACGCAACAACAGAGTGAGGTTTTTTTTTCATGGACTAACAAAACATAAGGCGAAGGGACTAAATATGTTTGTGAGGGCGCTCATAAAACGCAACCCTACATCTGATTCAAGAACAAGGGTTTGAATGACTCTCATCGCATGTCAGGGGATCCCTGCTGAGTTTGATGCAAAGAGAGAGCTTTTAAATAAATGACATTTCGCTAAGATGCTCGCAGTGCTGCAGCAACACGGCTTTAGTGAAAATCAGTAAGAACAAGAATAGATTAGAAAGAGTTGCTTCATTAAAGTTTACTTCCAATTACAGGAATGAGTCTTAAATGATTGTCTTCAGTTTCTTCGTCAATGTATTTCACTGTAAAACAAAATAGCATTTTTTTTTTGAGGGAAATAGATAAATCCTCTCCTCTAATCACGATGCAGTCATTTTTAGAGATTTTTCAAAAGTGTAAGGACAGTTAAGCATGGGATGAGTTCCACCCATGGTGTCAGAAATCCTGGGTTCAACTGACTGTGCATACAGGCCTGATGGGGGATGTTGAACCGCTGGCTATCATTGCTCAGCTAATTAATTCACACTCTTTGAAACTCAAATATCTCACTCACAGCCAGTAAATACGCCTCGCCGTTTCAAATGGATATGTTCCCTCCCTTTGTCTAAGGGCTGTTTTCAATCTGCCAGGAACGAAGGGTAGTAATTTCCTCACGTTGCTTAAGATGGGGGAACATTGACAGTTTTATTGGGGGAGACAGAGACATAATCAATAGGCGCCTTGGAGAGAGAAGAAAAGCCAGCCTATGCTTTTTCCCTCTTTCTTCTGGTTTGGAACGGATCCCCAAATCGCTGTCTTATGAGTTGGGCCTGCCAAATTCATTTGGTTTTATCAAGGACCTTTAACTCCCCGCTCGCAAAGCCGCCTCCAGCCCAGCACATTCCAAATCCAACACAGAGCTTTAAGACACACACTTCTGCTCTGACACGAGGATGCACACGCAACAAGGTCTCACTCCCACAGACTTTAAACGTGCTCTGACGAATGTGTGACAGACATGTACGCTAAGTACGAGCACTTTATTCACTAACGGGTCTTTGTGCAATTCGGGGGAAAAAGTCAGGTGAACTTACTGAGAATACATTGGAGAATATATTTAAGATAACAGTATAATTTGACTTTTTATCGTTTTCAGATTCTTCTTGTTGTTACATTCACTTTTAAAACTCATCATTAATGGTGAAAATAGTGGTCAACGTCACTGGGAAGTGACCGGAGGTGACGTCTCTCTCACCTCTGAGGTCACTGCAGGAGTTTAAGAAACAGGACTGTTTTTTTTCCCGGTGCTCTAATAAGTGACAGGTCCCTGTCAGTAAGTGTGCCTGTTCGCTGATAGCTTTCACGGTAGTTTGACGGTGCTGATTTGTGAAGTTGGTCGACAAACTGCTACGTGACAGTCAAAGGTGAGTGTGTGCTTGTGTGTGTGCGCGTGTGTGTGTGTGTGTGTGCGTGTGTGCGCATGCACACACAACTACCCGTTATGCCAGGCAGCCAGTGAAGTTTCTCACCCTGGGGACACTCGGCTGAGCTTCACACCTCTCTGAATAAAATGAGGAAACACTTACAGCAAACTAATAAACTAAATACAGTGAACGCTCACAAAAGGTTTATGGCGGTTGTTCTCTGCATGGTTTGCAAGAGTTCACAATAAAGGCAGTATATGTTTGCATTTGCGGGATTTTGTATTTCAAAATATCCTTTGTATTTAAAAAAAACAACAAAAAAAACATTAAAGACCAATGTGATTCTGCGTTTTTGAGGATTTACGGCGATGTTTGCATTGAGCATATATGTTTAAGATATCTCTTAGCTTTCCCTGCATCACCCAACAACCTTGCAGCATTGAGACACATCATCCAGAAACCCCATTAGTATTAGAAAAAAAAGGTTTATTTGATTGTCGGGATTTAAGTTTAAGTTTAGATGAAGTAATTTAAAAGTTAAATGTAGGCTTACACAAGTGTTTTGTGGATCACTTCTGTTTATTTGGGGATTTGACTCGAACATAAATGTTCAGACCTCATCGGCAGGATAGAAGAACAATTGTGTACAATTGCATCCATGCACAGCTGTGTGTATCCTAACTTCTGTTTGTGAATTCAGAGCCACAAACACAAACAAACAAGCGAGCAAGCAAGTGAGGCACAACCTGATGCATGTTGAACTATGTCTCTTCATACAAGATGTTCCTCTTAGCACTGGAGGAAGTGCACTCACAGAAACTGATAACGGACATCATCTAAAGACGTGTGTGTGTGTGTGTGTGTGTGTGTGTGTGTGTGTGTGTGTGTGTGTGTGTATGTGTGTATATACATATACACACACACACACACATATATATATATATATATATATATATATATATATATATATATATATATATATATATATATATATATATATATATATATATATATATATATATATAAAACGCCTTCCACTAATTATTGATAAGGTGATTGATAATTATATGAAAAAAAGTCCAGATGTGCTGAAGAAATTAGTCCACAAGCCCATAAAGTGCTGATTTAAACAATTGCATCATATTTAAAAACATTTTTTTTTAAAATTATATTTGATAGAAAAAAAAGATAGCCAAAATAAGTTTAAAAATTAAAAAAAAAAGGTTTCTATTTTACTATCTAGATTTTGAAGTTTTTTTGTAACGTTAAGACATGTTTTACATTTCTTGAAGTTCAAGAAAAGCCTCGGGTTCATATCAGTTGATAATCTAAGTTAAAGTGTTTCTCATTACTTTTCTACTTTCCATTTAAAAAATGTTCATAAAACAGGATCAAACTCCAGAAAAGTTGAAGTTAAGTCAGGTTGCATAGCAGGACATCGAAGATAACAAGGGAACAAGATCCTGGAAAGTTTCAGTCTCATAGCAGGTGAAGCAACACAACGAAAATCTACATGAGAGGAACAAGTCCCTCAGAAGTACAGTGACAGTTGCTGAACAAAAACATGTTAGTTTTTAAAACAATCAAATCGAAGCTGATCCCAAAAAGCTTTTAAACAATGTGGATCCTTCTACATAATTGATGAATGTCAATTTACTTCGAAAATTACTTTTTTTTCCAGGTGCATAAAACATACACCAGTCATGAAATTTCCCTGAACGAGTGTATCGGTTGTGTGTTTTCATTTCAGGTGTTTGTGTCCAGGTGGAATAATAATAGTGAACACAACCTGAAGAAAACCAGAATAATCTGCTCTGCAATTTACACCGCAGGACGATCACGAGGCAAGGACACAAACAAAGATTATAGTCTGAAAGATGAATATAGTCAACCTAACTACACAGCGATGTAACAATATGCAGTCAGTCTTTCTAAAAATAAAAAAACCCTGCAGAATAAACCCTCCGGTTCGCGTGAGGGCTTCTGTCCGCCGTCCGCATCTTCTCCCAACTTCTTACAACTTTTGCAGCGCCGCACGGTTTCTTACCTCGGTTCCTCCTGGGGTTGGCTTGTTTCCGTCGCTTGCCCCTGCTTTCTTCTGTCATCATAGCGCTGAGTTTCGTTGTTTATTGTGACGTTTAAGTTGTCCAGGGAGCGGTGCGCGAGTGTGTGTGTGTGTGTGTGTTTGCCCCGAGTGCCTGCCGGAGAATGAATGGTGCTGAGGCATCGCCTTCGGTCACAGCGGGAGACTCAGACCTTGATGGGACTCCAAGCGGAGGCGACGAGCCGTGAGGCGGAGTGATGTCAGCAGCAGAGGCTGGCCCTGAGGTCAGTCTTGGCATCCCGAGCGTGCACCTTCCTCCTCCTCCTCCTCCTCCTCCTCCTCCACAAAGTAGTCCACGCTGGTAAGACCTGCTCATAAAGTGCACCCGGTTATAACGCCGTTATACACTTTGACAAAACACGGTCCCCAATTTGCGACTCCTCTTCAGAGAGAGAGAGAGAGAGAGAGAGAGAGAGAGAGAGAGAGAGAGAGAGAGAGAGAGAGAGAGAGAGAGAGAGAGAGAGCCTCACTGGACCAGCACGTCCTATTTTTTGAATACACTACTCTACTTCTGCTCCACGTGTCACCTAAAGACAACAATATACCGCATTGCTTCTGGGGAATTAGTCTGCAGTTGAATCGGGTGCATTATTTAGCAAAGAAGACGGGACAAGACACGGTCACAGGTCGACACATGGCGCGTCATGCTTGTTGATAGTTTTCTCCGCACGTGTTCCTTTTTTTTTTTTTTTTTTAAACTTTTCCTCCATACTTGTAGCTCACTTTACCCCCCACGCACCTCTTAACGTGTTTCTTTATAAGCTGTTCGACGAGGTGCAAATGAGGCTGTTAACTCCGTCTTTAGCTCCATGTTCACCACGAAGAGGTTGCACTAACTGCAGGTTAATGAGGACAGGTATGTGTGCACCCCCCCCCCCCTCCTCGTGTTTTATGACTTGACTGTTATGCACGTCGCACCTGCGCTGGAGTACCCTGCAGTGGACCCCGTCCTGCGCACCATTCACCCCTGGATGGCTGTAGGAAGTGGTGCATTGACGGTCCTTTGTGTTGCAACCTGGACCGTAATCTGTTTTGCAACTGAAAAAAACATCCGAAATAAAACTCTCGCGCAGCGTCCAGGACCCCCACCTTGGCTTTCTAGGGCCCCCCCTCTCCACCTCTCCCTAACTCCTGCGAGATAATAAAAGCGAGCCGGGTAGCTCTCCACATCGCATAATGTGTCCTGCTGTCGAGGGTGAGCCGAGTAAACAAACGGGGATCTGACACTGTGAGACAGATTAGAGAAGTGAAAGACCGATTACCTGCACGGAGTTCTTAGAGGCATGAGGATTCAATTGAAAATACAAATCCCCCACAAAGAGAGGCCCAGATTATAATTATACAATGATTGTAGGTGTTAACTACAGTATCAAAGCATATAAACTAGATTAGTGTAAAAAAAAAAAAAAGCCACTGAACAATTTCTTATCGTCCTTAAAGTACAAGACTCATATATTCTTTATAGATAATTCTCCAATTTAGTAGGAAAATAAAGTACTTCTTACACTTTATATAAAAAAAAATTAAGTGACCTCTGGTTAAAACTCCAACCACCTCAAACATGTTAGTTTTACAACACTGCATGAGTTCAGGGTCACATTTGAAGTAAAAACCTTTTCCCTAAATGATCAGCTCACGGTGGAAAAACAAAACTCTCCCCCCTTCGTCCCTTCGCCCATCACGGCTGCTGGGGGTTTGTCTCTTAATGGATTCTGGAAGAGAAAGCATCCTGAAGGTGGGGAGGGAGCGGAGGGCCGAAGAAAGACAAGGACAGAGGGGTCATCACGGCTCTTTGTGGAGGGATGGATAGAGGAGAGGGAGGAGAAAAGGAGGGAGGCGAGGAGGTGGATGAGGAGGGGGGGGGGGCAATAAACTTTGCTACAGGCGAGGGTCATGGAGGTGCAGAGGTGCTTTAGAGGTCCTGGGAGCTGTTTTTTAAAAAGTTATGGTCATATGCTGCAACGCATGTTCATCAGTTCTTCGCATTAGGTGTTTCATGTTCAATATTTAAATTGAGTTCAATCAAACTGTACATTTCTGACTCAGACCAGATTTATTTAAATGTTCAGTAAATAATTGCAGCTTGTAAGCGACGTGAAACTTCAAGCCATAGGTTTTAGTTTTTATTCAACCTTAAGGTTGTAACACTGTATTATAATGATTGCTGTAACCAATAAAGATACAACGGTGTGTATGTATATACTCACCTGGACTCTAATGCACTTCTTTTCGATGCAATTGCATCGAAAAGAAGTGCGCTCAATGCGCACTGTTTGAAGTGTTAACTCATTTGATTACTGATGGCCTAAAGTGAATGTGTGTGCGGCGTCTTATTTTGGTGTAATGGTTGTGCAGTGTAAAATAAGTATGCAGCGCTGGTAGTTTTAGATTTCTACTGTCTTGTTAAAACAACTATTTCTTCTATACATACACACACACACACACACTAGGAGGAGCATGGAGGAAGCTGTCCCACTGGGGTTTTGTCCCTGACTGTGGTCTATGGGTTCAAAGCTTCTTGCATGGGGAGGAGAGCCCTTAAACAGCATATTAAGCAGGAGTTAATTATATGCCAACCTAAGTGACAAAGGAAAAGAAAAGCCTCCCTCTGAATGGCAAGACAAGAAAAGAGAAAAGTCATTATGCTGCCCACTTCTTTGCATTTGAAAAAAACTCTTATTTTGGCATTTCCATTTGTAACTCTACAGAAAAGAGGAGATCACATTGTCGAGTCAAAAACACTGTTATTACATCAGTGCCGTCTAACTTTTTACATATGAGTCACTCAAACCTGTTCAAGAATATAGTTTGAAAATATACAGTACATGCACACACACACAAACACACACACACACACACACACACACACACACACACACACACACACACTCCCTAAAAAAAGAAGCTACGGGTAACAATTACTTTGGCCTGAGGCAAGAGACAAGACAATGTTTCAAGGAAAATAATTAGTTATGGTCAGTGTGCTTTTGAGCTGAAATGTATGTACTTGTGTCAAATAAGGAGCTACGTTCAACATTAAACAAACACAGCAACGCTGTTCAACCTTTACATCAATCATTTCTTATAAAAACACGGCCCACTCTGATTTATTTAAGTTGGTGCACCACATTGCTGCGGGGAATGTAACTTCAAATGAGTGAACATTTTTGTGATGTAGCCTAACTTTATATATTCATCTCTAAAGGGTACTTCTTCAAACCAAAGTGGAGGCCTGTAGGTATTATATCTAACTTTAGTGGTTTATTGCACTAATATGTTCACAAATGTGTGTATTCAACATGCAGCCATAAATGTGTGAACTATTTAATTGTGTTATTTTCCCTCTAATCTCCTATGAACTGATAGGAGACACCCGATTTGACCCTTTTGTGGAGATCTAGCTATTGTTTAAAACAACAAATCTGGACATGCCAGACTGCAGATCAGTAGTCTGTTAGGAGAACTTCCCTCGGAGCGAATGAGTCAACTTCAGCGTCCCTGCCAGGCCGTAGTGGCTGCCGTGAGTCTACTGTGCCATGCCACAACACCACAATGCCAATATAGTCCAAGCACACTGGGGCCCCTGAACCAAATATGAGCCAGCGCTGTAAAAAGTAATGGTGGCGATACCGTTTTAAAAATATCACATTAAGAAGTTACTATAAAAGTTCACTAAACACAGCAGTTTAAACTCCGGCGTCAGCACACGACGACGTGTCGTACAAAGTAACAGACAAGGTGGAAAAGTCTTTTCGTTTCTATATCAGGATATTCTTATTCAGGGGGTTTAATATTTGAGTGTCTTGTGACTCACCATAGGTGTGTTCAAATCATTAGGATGTTTTTTTTTTAACGTTTGCTTGCAGTTATGTTAAGTTGCTACGGTTACAGACAATTATTTCATCTCGATGTTTGACCGTGACTATGTTTGCCACACAAAGTGCTCCACAAGACATGGGACATTTTCAGTAGACATGGTGGAATTACCCACTTTTAATTAGGTTGTAAATAGTTATAATATGGCTATTAGTTTTAGTTTGTTGAGATGGTTCTAGTTTAAATAAGTGTACAGCAATGTTTCTGCCTTTAAGAGCAATACACAACATTAGGTTTATTCTTTTTCTGAAAAAAAAACCTCTTTGGTTCCACTGCCCATAACTCACTTCTACACCACATATCCTGTGATGTGAAGTCACAAATAAACATGACTTAATTTTAGGCACTAGCCAAAAATATTGGGAAACCCCTGCTGTATAGTATCATATAAAACCAAGCTCCCACCACTCTCTCATTTCGTGTCTTTCCGATGTCATGCTGATAATATTTTAGGAGCCTTGTGTCGTTGCTCTTTCTTACAGCACCCAGCGGCCCACAGTGCCAGTCCCCACCGACCACAGAGAGCCCGTCCAGAACTGATGTCACCAGGAGCCGCCATTTTTAATGCTCATCCACTTATGTACTGTAGCGGCCTAGCAGATCACTGTGGCTCATAATAGACTGCAGTAACATGCAGATCTAAATCATAGTCATAACAAGAGGTTTTTCCAATTAGGACAAGGACAAAATGAAGGATGATTTTGGATAAATGTCATCTGCTTGGTCGGTTGGTTAGACTTTCAATCATTTTGGGGGATAATGTTGGATCACAATTATGCAGAATAGAGTTTAACTGCTTACAGGGATTATTTGTGGCGTACTGATAATCTGGTACATCTAAAGAGAAACTTCAAACTTCAAAGTTTCATGTGTCTATAGCAGCTGTAACAGTTGTTTCTTGCACTAACATTTGTACAGAATATAGTTTATAGTTTAGCTTACAGGAGTGATAGATGACACAGTGTGTGTAGCATTCACGTTTTGCGGTGGCGCTTCATTTGTTGTGAATGAAAGAGAAATGCTTTTGGCTGCTGGTTCTCAGGCTGTACTGCACTCTATTGGAGGAACTACGTCACTGCATTAATCCACCGGGCACAGAAACAAATGTCATCCAGGCGTTATACCAAAGTCTTTACTTTAAACCTCCTAAATGTGAACCATGTGTAGGTTTGGCACATCACAGCGATTGATTGCATGTTGGATCAAAACATCACTTTACAAGAAGAAAAGTTTGACAAACCTTCTGCATCCATCCCGCTGAACATCTTTATTCATAAACTGGTAAAATATAGCACATTTGTATAAAAATGTAGAAAATTGTACACAAAATATAACACTTGGCTTTTTGTCTATTGTAGTTAATGCTACTATTATAGCTTTTAGTTGCTAAAGGTATTATTCTTTTGCCAGCAAAAAAGTCAGAATGAAGGATGACAGTTATAAAAACAAAATGCACACATAGACAGAAACATCCATAAAGTTCATTAATATAAAAAGATAATTTTATACAAAACATCTCATACATTCTAAGGAACAGCACTACCAGTCAATGTTCATGCCCTTATTGCTAGTGTTAGTGTTGTGTTAAAATAGACTATTTGTGCATCTTTTTCTCAGTCATTTTAAGGTGTCTTTGGTAGGTTGTACACTTTTTCCAAAATGAAGAAATGTTCATTCCCGCTAATGCTTAGTAAACTTTGAAGTGACGCAACTATTCTGAAAACTCTTGTGAAATGCTTTTGCAATTTGTTAATGTGGCTTTAATACGTCTAGCTGTGCTCGAATGTGTTCTTGAACGACTATTAAAAATACTGTGATAATTCTTTATCGCTATCAAAATGAGGTTCATGTGAAAAGTCAAAAAGCGACAGAGTTGTTTCCACACAGTGCTATAGTCAGTGCAAAGCCACAGTGTAAAATAAGTTCTCCTACCAAGAGCTGCAGCTTTCCGCTGTGTGAAACAGCTTAATAGTCGCAAAAAAGTACCTCATTGTACCCATGACAATATGTATTTTACTACAGTGGCAGCGATTGAAAAAACTCCTGCTTCTTGATCCCCTTATGCAATATTTTCCTTATAACTCTTCTTTGGGATTAGAGCTGAAGTGCAGCAGCGCTGTACTGTGAATGTGCCTCAGTTTCTTAAGCATGGGCAACTACAGATCTGTTATTAGATACAAACCAGCTGACTTGGGTTTCATTCAAAATAGCCGCCATCCTCAGCATGAGCCATGAACAAGTCGTGGGTCAGGTTAATGGTTGAATATATCAGACCTACTGTAATGTAGAGGGGAATGCTACAGACCTATTATAATTGAGCTTCACTCTTTATCCCCTGTGAGTGTACCTTTTGCAAGAGCAAGGAACTTTCTGTTTTGCAGTTATAACCACCACTGAAAAAAAAATAAGTACACAGCTGCTTCAGGAACACCTACAGTAAACATATGGAGTGCAAACTCTCTGTCTGGAAAGGCAATTACAACATATATGCAATCTGAACACCAAAGATTCAAACACCAACAAGTCCTGAGTGTCTGTGTGTGGACTATGTGTGTGACTGTGACTACATTTCTGCAGGTATGGGAATACTGATATGCCACTATAAAGAGTGTGTTGCTCATGACAAGGAAGAAATACCTTGCAATACAGATTAATATTTAGTAGCACCCAGAAATGATTTCTCAATCACTAAAAGCACAACTTAAATTCTTCACTCAGCTTTTCAAACAACCATCTTATAAACTCTCGTCTGAACAGTAGGCCTACAGAATCCAAGCAGTCTCTGATGATGTATCCACTGTCTCATTGTCATATACACAACATATATAAATGTATATAAAACGTATTTACAAGCATCCTTCTCTGCTCCACTGTTGCCACAGCACCATGTGACTGGAATGCCTGTTTGGAAAAAGTTCAGTGTCTTACAGAAAGGCACAGAAAAATACCAAGTACCAAGGCAGCGAAGGAACAATACAGCGAGGGAGGTTGATCAGGCACCTTTGGTTTTAAGGTTTCGGGTGGGGATTCTTCAAATGTTCTAACCTGTGATGGGATCACATCAATTGCTTTGTCTCAACTTGCAACCAAAATGTATGACAACATATCATTATTCCTGGTATCCAGTTGCAACAGACCCCTAAATCCCCTTAGTTCAGGAGCCTGGCTCAAATAAGGCCTAATGTGATGGATTTACATATGAAGGCTTATGGGGGATGTATAAAACCGCCCAGAATAATTATCCACTATATGAAATGATCCTTTCAAAAGTTCATCTGTCTTACCCAAAATTAACAGTCTAGCAAAATCCCGTAAGCAACATCATTTGAGTGTTTCAAACCCCATACCGGTTACCCCTGGATACTGGGTTTCATACATTTCCATGTGGGATCTCAATTAAAACATTAAGAACTGGCCAAGGCCTCTACTTGATTGATAATCTGGTAAAAAAAAAAATACCCCAGGGTCTTCTTCTAAGACAGTGTGTTCAGATATTTATTCTCCCCAGCCAGCGAGGTAAGCATAGACGTCATGTCGCCGACAGCCATGTTGGACAGGCCCGAGCCTGCAGCTAGGCTGATAGAAGTCTGGGGGGTGGTGAGGCGGGATGAGGCCTGGGAGGAAGACCCCTGAAGGGGATTGTTGATTAGGCTGAAAGAGGAAGATTCAGCATCATCAATGATAGAGGTGAAGTCTATGCGAGCATTGTCCAGGTCCAGGTTTTCTAAGGCATTGGAGATGGGGCCAGATTCAGGATAGGGGGTCATGGGGGCAGGCTTTGTGCCCCCTGTTGGGTCCAGGCTGGACCCCATACTGTGCTGCTGGTTGAGACAAGGCCCAATCTGGGGGTCCATGTGTTTGTCCATATCCATGCTTATATGACCTGAATAGTACATGTTGTTATTGGAAGGAGAGAATATTTCATTTTGCTGGTGCTGTGGATGCTGAACGGGAGGAAGTCGGACTGCTCGCCTGGGGCTGGAACTGGAGTGGACAGGGCTGAGCTGGGGTGGGCTACCAAGGTAACTCCCTCCTACTTGTGACAGGCTGTTCTGGCGGCTGAGAGGTTTCCGTCCTTGTGGTGGCCTGGGGACCACCATCTCCTGGCCATAACATGAGGCTTGGAGACCTGTCAGCTGCTGGTCTTTAGGTGTCACAGAGCTGGGCCCTCTGCTGTGGGCTGGAGGGCTCATGGCCAGGTTCTGGTTGGGGTAGGACGGATAGGGCTGGCTTGAGTAAAGATTCTGATTTTGGTGCTGTGGACTGTGCTGCATCATTGCTGTCTGGGTACTCATATCCATATTATCAGATAGAGGAGGAGGTTTTATTCCACTCTGCTGCTGCTGTTCCTGTTGCTGCTCCCACATGATTGCTTGCTGTGACTGTACATAGTTCCTCACCATCATCTCCTTCACTTGCATCATTGGGGTTTCTGACCTCTGCCCATCGGAGAGTGCAGTGCCAGCACAGCCCAAGCTCAAGCCCCCTCCACTGGGGAAGGAGTTCTGGTTCGGCCCTTGAAACTCACAGCTGGGATTGTTAGAGTTCCTCATCAGGACCTGGCCTGTTTGTTGGGGGTAACCCTGAGTTTGCTGGAGGAGCATCCGCTGCTGTTGGAGCTTTGCACTTTGACAGGCATTTCCGCCTCCCATCCCGGGGTGGAACTGCTGCTCTGGCTTGATGATGAGTTTGTGGGTTCCATCGGGACTGTTGTAGAGGCCGGTCTGATTGTTGAAGTGCGCCTGTGTCTGTTGAGGCTGCAGGCTCGGATCTGAATACTGCATTCCTCGCTGGTTTTGGAGAGCCTGGTTAGGCGTTTGGATTTGGCTATGGGAATCAGTCCACGTGCCACCGGCATCACCACCCTGGCCTATGCTAGGGTAGTGGGGGCCTGAGGGACTGAGCTGGCAGGTGCTCATACTGTACTCGGCCTGCTGGAGGAGTGTATTAGACATGCCCTCTGAGTGAATAGGCCGGGCTTGGCCCATTGGATTCCCACCAGCCCTGGAAGTGTTTTCCCCTCCCTGGTTCTGGTAGTGCCCCTGCATGTAACCCTGGTCTGGGCAGCTCAGAGAGTCATGGCTTGGGGACAGTTGGTTTCCAACAGAACCTCCAACTCCTCCAAGAGTTTGCTGCTGTTGCTGGTATGCCATGAAGTTCCTCTCTCCAGGGGGCAGCATCAGGGCACGATCCCTGCCATCAACAGGGGCAAGGTGAGGCTCCATACCCATGGCCTCCATCATCACATTCTCTGTAATGCTTGGTGGCCGAGGGGAGTACAGGTGGCGGGCAAGGCTGGTGTCAGAGCCACGGTGTTGCAGGGCATTCCTTCTGCCCATCATGGCTACATTATTAAGGCTATTGAAGCGCTTGGGGAGGGCTTGTGGATCTGCTACGGATCGAACCGGGTCACTGGCTCGCCTGCTGTTGTTACCTGAAGCCTGGTGAGGGTAGATAACACTAGTGCCATATTCTGTGTTGGAACTGTGCCGACGTGGACCACCTTGTTGAAGGAAGGGAGGGAGAGGCTGCCCCTGGTACTCACTCAAAACACCTCTTCGAGCAGGAGTGCCCGGCTGCTCCATGTTGGTTAAAGGAGTAGGTGGTGGTCCACCAGTTGCTGCAGCATATTTGGCCTTTAGGCTGTATTGCTGGGCGGGTGTTAAGTTAGGAAGCCCTGGCAATCCTCCTCCGGGACATGGAGCACCTCTGCGATTGGTCTCGGGGGACAGGGGGTCTCCCCCGCTGTGCTCTGGACTGAGGATGTGACATCCTCCCCCTCCTGTTCCTCCCATTTGTGAGACCTCACTGGAGCGGCGGCTAGACAAGTACGGAGACACCATGGAGGACCGACGACTGACGGTGTATGCGGAGCTCAGGCTGCTGGTGCCGCTACCTCTCCTGTCATTAGAAGAGCAGCCAATCGATGTGCCACCTCCTAACTCGTGATTGGACAGCTCCATAACTCGGCGATTTGAGAGCAGTGGGGAAGGTGCACACATTCCCATATTCTCTCCTGGACCTGAAAGTGAACATCCAGAGGAAGGAAACGACTTAGAGGCAGTTTGTCAATATGATGAAGAATGTCTGATTGAACTCAATCAATGGTATGTTATGTTGTAATAACTTTGAAATATTGCAATATAAACTAAGATGCCCACAACAGCGTTCTGATTGTCAATATACTTTTTAATCACAGCACATACCAGGAAGTGCAGGTAGCTTGTTATTGGCACAGCGGCTGGGAGGGGTTGGCCGGCGGATTTGCTTCAGCTTGTCGATTTTCAGGTTCTCCAGCCTCTTCAAAGCCTGAGCAGACATTCCTATTGTTCCTACACCTGCTGGCTCCCCTCCTCCACCTGCAACTCCATCCTCCAGTGCTGTGAGATCCTCCAGACTGCCGGCTGCGTTTAGGTTCATCTCAACCCCGCTGTCATTGTTGTTGGCGCTCCCCAGTGGAGAACGCTCGCTACTGCAGGATGATTGACCACCAGGGCTTGGTTGGGATTTCTGAAAGAAGTGATAGACAGTAATGTCATGACAACCCTTTTCTAACAAAACTATAAATGTGATGATTTAACATTGGAGCTTTGGTTATTTTCTTATATTTAAAGAATCTTAGAGGAGGCCAAAGATCAAATGTATCACTCACCAAAGCAGTCTCAGGAGCCAACAGCTTGCAGTCCTCCCTCCGTGTCTCCTCTTTCTCCAGCAGTAGTTCAGAGCTCTGGCCCCCGGGGGTCATAGCTGAACCAAGGGGTCGAGGTCCTGTGTCTCCACGATGCTTCTTGGTGATGTGGGCTTCAGGTCCGTGAACCGTCTTCACATGTTTACGCAAAGAGCTTGGATCTGTGTACCGCTTAGTGCAGCCGGGGATCTTACATACATAAGGTTTCTGTAAAAGAGAAAAGCATCTGTCAATACACAAATTAATGATTGTGTATGCAGTCGTGCATTCCAAAACAGACTTTACTGCAACTTATGAAAGTGTCTCATATAGAGCAGTTTACCATTCTTTGCTCAATACTGATGCATTTACCTAATTTGCAGTAGCTGACATTATGGACATCCAAAATATTGTCGAGTGAATATCTACAAGACTTGTATATTAACTTATTGAATTATCTTTATATAAATTAATCAAATACAAAAACATAAAGCACTGATCTGTTTTCCTTGGAAAGATAAAGTATGATGTACTACAGGTTTAATAACGTACCCTACAAAGCCTTACGTGACGTTACTGTTCAAACTAGTGCAGTCACAGACTACTTTATTACTTTCTTACGGTGCACACTACAGTACCTCATTGGAGTGAGTTCGGTTCTGGTGCTTGGCCCGGTCTGAAGCATTAGAGAAGGCCTTGTTACAGCCTTCATGTTCACACACGTATGGTTTCTCTCCGGTGTGAGAGCGCAGGTGAGTCTTTAAATTCTCCAGGCGAGAGTAGGCTTTATTACAGCCCTCGAACTAAAAACAGAAAGACACAGAACGGTTTTACAACAACAGCCAAGTTCCAATAAAGAGCAGAGCTTCTAAAAGCCAAATGAAAACAGATATAGAAACAGAAAGGAAAAAAAGTACATAGACTGACTAAAGATACACTCACAGTGCACTTATGTGGCTTCTCTCCTGTGTGTCTGCGCATATGAACCACCAGCATGTACTGGGCTTTGAAAGGCCTCTGTTCTCGAGAGCATTCCTGCCAGTGACACACAAACTCCTTCTTTTCTCCATGGATGTGCTCATTGTTGATGTGCTGTCAAATAAAATAGGTGAGTCAAAGTGTTCTCCAGTAGATGCATTTTTGTTGAAGTGTTTTTCCTGCATTTTTGGCTCTCAATCAGTAAATCTTTGTCTTACATGAACTAGCTGGTCTTGCGTGTCAAATTCCTTGATGCAGCTCTCCCAGTGACAGTTGGTTTCATAGATGGCCTCGGGTTCAGGCTTCCCGTCATCCTTGTCCAAGTCATCCCTGCCATCCAGTAGACCCATGAGAGGGTCCTGAAGAAAGACATGGGTTCAAACCAGAGGATTAGGGCTCAAGATGAAGGTAATAGTGTACAGATGGAGGCTATTTTGGACAAGTAAATCCCACCTTCTAAATAAGTCTTACATTTCCTGCTTGTTATTATTATCCTACTACATTATTCGAGTGGCTGGATATAATAGTTTTATAATGGTGTTTTTTTTTTATTAAGTTTAAGTCGGGAGGCACTGGAGAGTGTGGAAAAACCACAATGCCCAAACTCTTTGGCAATGAAAGCAATATCACAAATTGTCACAAGTAAAGCTGATTCCCAGTGGCCCTGCTGCAATTTGCTTGGCTGTTTGCCAAGTCATCATTCACTTATAGTTGTGCGAAGTAAAATCTTTTTTGGTTTGCCGTGTGTCTTATTCGTAGGATATAAAACTTATTTCTGAGAAGATTACTAATCATGAAAGCAGCAGGACAACGTGATAAGACAAACAGGGAATTAAGCGGCAGTATAACAGCAAGTTGAGGAAAACAGGTATGCGCTCAGTCGGATTGATTATATATTGTGTTTAACTGTGTGGAAAATTTGAAATAGCGGTAAACTGGTTTTGCAAATTTGTGTATAACAGATTAATCCACATATCATCCAGTCGTGTTCTTCTTTGATGAACAAGAGCTACATGAAATCAGATCATGAAAGCGGCAAACAAAGTACTTTATTTGTACGTGACTGTAATACCTAGAAAATATGTTTTTATACTGCAGCATGTGTATGTCACAAATAAATTGCCAAAAATGTCAAACGTGTGAAGGTGGAAACTCCTTGTGAGAATAAGACCGTTTCTGCACCTGAGTGCCAGTGGAAGAAGGACTGGCCACATCTCCCTCTGACCTCTCCTCCAGGCTCTTTAAATGCATGCCATCCATCACGCCTCCCAGCCCTGGCTCTGTCTTCAGCTACAAAAACAAAAACACACATCAGATTACCTTTTTGATTCTGTCTCTCCAATACATTAACATTCATAAAATTAACACACATTTTGAATCCTCCCTGATTTAGCTTCCTAGTCTCTCTTCCCATCCATCCTCTCCCAGGAAATATCAAGCGTTGTGTACACTGATGCATCGCTTTCAGTGCTTTGTAAAATGAGTGAGAGGGCCGTCTTACGTGTCCATGCTTGGGTGGAGCATGGAGCCGAGGATTGTGGGCCGGTAAGCGGGAGGCTTGGCAGGGACCTGGTGTGTGTCCACCCAGAGGCGTCCCCCCGCCTCCTCCATACATGCTCACGTGTTGTCTGGATTGGCAGTTTATATTGCTGGAATAGCCAAGGGACGGGCTGCAGAGTAACAGAGAAAACAATATTATGATAACTTCAGGAGAATTAAAACTGATGGATATGTTGAGATATTTAAAATCAATCACAATCAGTTTAACCATTAAAATATGAAAATATGTATGGGAACTCTGACAAGACGATGATGTTTGGTGATAAATATCGGTGTGCAAATGTGGCCAAATGAAGGGAAGAGGATAGCATCAAACTTCATGCCTCAAAGTAAAACATTGAGTAATGTGATGCTGGTTTAAAATGTGCAGCAGATATGGATATTGCTTTTGGTGGAATAGTAAAACATCTGACCTCATGGCGCTCACAGAGAGATGGCCGTAGGAACCGGCCCCGTTCGGGTTGCAGCGAGAGTTGACGAAGGCCACCAGGGAGTTGGGTGATGTTCGGATCACTGTCTGCAGGTCGACACTGGCATCAGACAGCGGAGAGATGGACAGAGCTCTCTTTTTACTCAGCTTCAGTATGGAACGAGGTGTGGAGAACCTCGAGCCTGAATGGGAACAAAGGACAGAAGGAGGGTTAGCGTTGATGGTACAAAACCCTTTAGAGACCTGCTTTGTAATTCAAGGGAACGGTGGGGAGTGTTAACTTACCATCACCTGAGCCAATCTGATCAGAGCCAGGCTGAAACTGGCAGAAGTTGTGATGAGAGGACATCATGTTGTTCTGGTTGCAGTAGGGGGTGCTATTGCCACCTGTTGAACATAAAAGACAGATAGAAACCCTGAAACACACCACTGCAAAGATTCACATGAACATCTCTCAGTGTGTTAGCCTCTGTGACTCGCAGTGCAGCCCTGAGTGTGCACATGTTTAAAGCACCGTGTTTACCTGCCGCCTTGTGCATCGAACAAGAGCTGAATGGTCGAGCAAGAATTGATAGACACTTGCATTGAGGTTGGCTGCACGTGAATCAGTCATTTGAAGGTTTACTGTAGGTACAGCAGCAAGAAGCACGTGTGAAATCTAGCTTTCATGGGATGGCAAATGAGGAATAGCAACGAGTAACTGTCCTGCAAGGTTTTAGGGTCTAGACTCATTCCTCTTAGTTTTTTCTTTTTTTTTTAGAGGAAATTAGGGACCACACAGATAAACTGGTATAGTAAATGAAGTAGAATTGACACAAAGAAACTGTAACAGTTGGTGGCATCTCTTCGATATTCATACTTTGATTCACTATTTACATGATTACATGATCTTGAACGGTATATTTTCTATAAAAAAGCTGAAGATACCCCGCGCTTGTCTCCTCTCCAGTAATGCTTCTCGCCCGGGTGCAGCTGGTGCAGGGTAAACCAAATTAAATTAAATAAAAAATACCAGAGCACACCAGGGTCCTGGTATAGACACTATTTCATTGACAAATTACATTAAAAAGAAATAAGAAAGGGTGAACTATGCCTTCAGCATGTTGCTTCATCAGTTTCGCTGTAATTGAATGAACTGATTAATACGAGCACAAGCTGCTGTTCCTCTGAGTAACACATTATATCTCAGCAGTACAACCGGCTTTCTGTTGACTGGATCTTTCCTTTTGTAGAAATATAGGTAGTCTCTGTTTCTTCCTCAGTCTCTCAGGTATCTTTAAATCCAAAGCAGCAGCAGCTGTGAGATGAAGCAGATGTAAAAGATACTCTGACTCACCCTCTGTGGCCGGCATGCCCCTGTGGCCCATCATACTGAGTGGCGGCGGGGCTTGAGGGGGCCTCATATATTGATCCATGCAGTGGCCAATCCCCTGTCCTGGTCCTGGTCCATGAGCCATACTGGGAGTCATGGGATTATACATAGCGCGGCAGTCCTGGGGAGGGCCGTTGTGGTGCGGGCCACGCAGCGAGGACACATCACTGTAGGGAGACTGGTCTGATGGGACCAGGCTGCAGATGGAAATGCATCGTTAATACAAAATCATTGTCAAAAATGGCAAGTGCAAAAAGACAGAAATAGATATAACATTGTTTTCTTCTTTCCAAAGCCCGACTCTTGAACATGATGAAGAGACAATTTGGGTCTGAGAGGCAGACAGCATCACAGAGGAACATATTGAAAAGTGGTACGTGTGCAGATAAAAACTTTTTTTTTCAAATAAATAAATAAATAACCAAATGGGCCTTTTGGGCCCAGATAAATGCTAAAAAAAATAAATTGAAAAGCTTCATACATTTGCTAAAACATTTATAGAGGGCCGCCTTGTGATGTTTGATTATCGCCACTAGATGGCGTGTCTTCCTCATATTGGTCTTCACTGTGGAAATTTACTCATCTGGGTTTTCCCCTTCCAAACTAGAGAAGGGAAGCTTTAATGGAACTTTCCAGCCCTCACATGAATTTCAATGTTTTCTCTGACCTTCCCTCAGTTTCACTGGTCAGTTGAAAATCTGTCTCTCCTCTTCTTTTTCTCCGTCCCTCCGTCCCTTTCGCTCCTCTCCTAAAGGGGCAGACTTCATCTATCCACCTCCTCCTAAGTCGTCCTTTCAGGTCTTTAATTCTTTCACCACAACGTGTATTCCACACAGGAGCTTAATCTGTCCCCTCTAATCCACTGTGCTGGTTCCCCCCGACTCTACCTCTCCCTCCCATTCTCACCCCTTTCTCCCTTTCTCTTCTCCCATTCACCCCTTCTGTTCCACTTCTCTGTTTCTCCCCCTCCCTCCTCTCTCTCTCTCTCTCTCTCTCTGTTGCTTTCTCTCTCCTCTTCCTCCCTTCTTCTCCCTCCTGCTCCTCCGTCTTTCTCTGTCCTGACCGGCCACCTTTCTCTCCATCTCTCTCTGTTTCTCCCTCACTCTGGGTAACCTGAGCGGGGCGCGAGGCAGTCATGCAGAGCGCAGCGGGGCCTGGTCAGCCTGTAATTAGCAGCTGTCAGAGAGAGGCCGAGTCCACCCGCAACCTGGGTGGCATGTGGAAGGGAGGGTGGAGAGGGGGAGGAGGGAGGGCCCGAGCGAGCGCTGCGTCCACAACAATTGCAGCGAGACCTGCACCCTCAGACTATCTGCGGGATTAAAATAGGTACAGTTTCTGAACAGCGAGCCTGGCTCCGTCCACAGTTGGAACATGTATTGTCACGATGTCAACCATGTGCAGAAACAACGATTTGTACATTTTTCAGGGGGAGCGCTATTAGTTCACTTGTGGAAGTCTTGTTATCGCAGTGAGTTTGCCAGGTTTTATGCCATTGTGTGGACCGTATCTGTCAACACATGCAGTAGAAGTGCTGGCTGGTTGGATGAACTGTCGGTCTGCATTAATCTGCTGGACGTCTATGTTGACTGATATTAACTCTCACAGATATTGTTCGTGCTGTATTTGTTGGCATATTTATAAGGTTACTCGAGAAATCGTCACCGTTACACGTTTGTCTTCTATATGGCACTGATAGTTTGTTTAACTTTTTAAAACTTTGTGCATTTGTATCTACGTATTGAAAGCAACCCTTTTTCTGTGTATGTTTATGTCTGTCACAATATTTTGTTGGACGAAATAACATCTAAGAAATAATTGCCATAAAATCATTTTGTCGTGTCGGTATAATGATAATGATTATATAATGGCATATATAATAATGCAAGTACAAAGAACAATAACATTTTCATTCTTCATAATATTAATACAAATGTAAAAAATAAAATAAAACTGCACAGCAAAAACAGTTTAAAAAAAAAAGGTATTTCAGGCCCGATAACTGAAGTTTGGACAGTACCAGGTTTGCTTTCCCCCCCTGCCTCCCTCTCTATACACTGAAATAGACTCAGATAACCTCGCACTAACGCTGATCTTATCATTGAGTTGGGTATGGATTGTCTCATTGATACTCTTGGAAAGAAAGGAAATAAGCACATTCCTTAAAATGTTGCACGATTCCTTATATGTCTGAAACTGTTTTCACACAAGTCGCCAGGACAAACGGAGGTTAAAACGCTGCCACAGAGCGATGAGTGAGCAATGAGCTGACGACTGTCTTACCCTCTGGAGGGCTGGCTGGGTGAGGTCTCGTAGTGGTACAGCCCCTGGTGTGGCTGCATGTCCACTGGCATTGGAGCTCCGAGGCCTACTGCTCCCCGTACAGCCTGGACCTGACACACAAAGGCAAGGACACGCTTAGGGTGAAATGAGGAAACCCAAACAAACCCCACCAAACTAAACTACTCTCTGCAGAAAAAAAGGCAAATGGACAAAAAAAACAATTGTGGTCGGGCGTAGAAGAAAAAGATGATGTAGGTTGTTAATAACAGACCGAACCAAACCGAACCGTTTCAGGGCAAAACAATCCCCCTGTGAAACGCTTGAGTCATACTTATTCTAAACCAAGCCAGTACAAAGAACCAACTGCATCACTCGAATAAAAGTACAAATGTGAAAAACCACAGTAGAAATAAAGTTTAACATAATAAAAAAATACATTCTGCAGTCTTGCATTTAAATATAACTTGCAAGTAAATTACAAGTCACATTTAGGTAAGAATAAAAACCAACAGCATTCGTAGTGAGCAATGCTAGTGGTGGTGCTGTGCATGCTTCAGTCCATCATGTTTCATTGGATTAGTTCATGTTTGGAATATTAAATATGAATTGCAAAATGTTTCATAACTGCAGTGCGTAAACGTACGAATAAAAGCGCTTTTCAAAGAGATAAGGCCTCATACAATGTCAACGTTACGAGACACTGTTTGCAGGTGTACTGGAGGAAAACCCCATTACAGGTGTGTTGACAGTTAACGTGATGTAAAGGTCAGTTACGAGGTGGTTTGCGTATACATTTATGTCGGAGAATTGAGAAACCAATGCTAGAGTTGCCCTTCTGCAGTCATACATCATTAGAAATAGAAGCATCTAAAGCGCCATTTGGATAAATTAAATATACATATTATGTCAATGTTCCTAAAACGCAACATAAAATGTACACATTGTACTTTGAAAGCAGGTCAGATGGTGGTACTGATGTGCCCTGGCACACTCCCACAAAGAAGACAAAGCCCTGTGACACAAACAGTGAGCTTGGCTGTAATCTCTCTTCTCCAAACAAAGTCGTGCACCTCAAACACTGCTGAATGACATTAAAAACCCATCTGGAAAGTAGCAAATCGCTGCGGAAAAGACCTGCGGAAGAAGAGAATCAGGGTTTTGCCTCAAAGCTTAAAAAAAAGAAATTGCAGGATGGTAGCAAAAAAAAAAAACGGAGAAAAATGATAGTAGAACAAAGCGATCTTTTGTATGAAACTCATATTGAGATGGTATCTCTCAGCAGGAGCGCATGTGTAAGGTAATTCTAGCTGAGCGGTCTTTGGAACAAGCACCTGCTTATTACATCCAACCACATCAGTGCAGGTACTAATAGTCGGGACTGTGGGCTCTTACACGCTTACACAGGTAATTAGGACAAAAATAATACTACATGTTGATGTTATAGCTACCACAAATGGTAATCATAAACATGCGTACCATTTTTTTTCTTCTTTTGAATGATTGGTAGCAATAAATAATAAAGAAAATGGAAAAGTAAATGTTAAGGAATATTTTGGAGAAAAAAAAGGCAACCAATCTGACTATCTTGCACTATTCTTTTACTCTTGCCGTGCACGCTGGATCAAAACGTCCCGTTGCTGCTGCTCATGTAACAAGTGCTTCAACCCAAACTGGGACAGCTCCTGTCCGCTGCAGATGAAAGCTCTGTTGGGGGCCAGTTATGTAGTAGCACAAGTGTTAAAAGGGCAGTGGGGACCTATTTAAGCCCACAAGCCACCAGGGGGATTTGATACGCAGAGTTAGCGAGTGGCTAAATGATGTGGGCGGTCCGGGGCTAATTGCATATATTCAGCGCCTGCCTAGGATGTGTGTATGATAATTAGCCGGAAGTGCTAAATAGAGATCTCGCCGAGCACTTCAGCTGTCCAGAACCCATAAATACCGAGAAGGGGTCGCCAGACAGCCTGTCACACACACACACACACACACGCACACACACACACACGCACATTGACACACACACATTGACACACCTGTCAGTCTCGCCAGGGGGTAGCATAATAATCTAGTGGCCACCAAGTCTGCAGAGAATGTGCGTGTGTGTGTGTGTGTGTGTGTGTGTGTGTGTGTGTGTGTGTGTGTGTGTGTGTGTGTGTGTGTGTGTGTGTGTGTGTGTGTGTGTGTGTGTGTGTGTGTGTGTGAAAGAGTGAGTGTGACTGAATATACCGAAGCAGTTTGTACTGTGAAAGCACAGTAGCAGGTGTGTGTGAGAAGGGAATTTTGGAGACAAGTGTATTTGGAGCGCAGTGTGTGTGTGTGTGTGTGTGTGTGTGTGTGTGTGTGTGTGTGTGTGTGTACGAGATGTGTGTGTTTGGCATGATAAATGGTGGTGTATCTCGGAGTAAGAGTGAATAATGTATGAGACCACCTGTGCATGAGCGAGCTGGAATTTCTATGAAAAATATGTTTGTAAGTGTTTTCTCCAGGGAGCGAGTGAGCGTGTGAGTGTTACTGTTGCATCGCTCCGTGTACACACACTCATTTGTGTGTTGAGTAATTCATCTGCATGGAACATAGAGTGTGCTCTTATTCAGTCAATTACTGTAAAGCAAGCTCAAACATAGAATAAATCAACATAATTAATGTTTGCCAAGTCTGAGCATCCCTATCTTCTAAAAATGATGTTCACTCACTAATTACGTGCAGCTAATGAATCAAGATGACATCTTTTATCAGTATAGTTCAGAAAGGTTTCACATTGATGTATCTGCCCAGTTGCAAAACGCTGATGCTGAACATGTTTCAAAACATCAAAGAGTAAACCTCATGTATAAATTGCATAAATCCAAATTTACTGTCATTATGTGTCCACAGGCACGTACAACAAAATGCAGTTGCAGAGCATTTTCAACACAAGAACAACATGGCAAACAAAACAAAAACAGCATTCCTGTAGTGCATTTTTGTATTAAATTGAATTTGCATTATAAGGAACATACCTGTGGCAATGTGCTGTATGAGGACATATATGTATTTATACATCCATTTTTATACACTGTGTCAGCACACATAGATGGATGATTACATTATGCACGGTGCTGATACAGGTGTCGTAGCATTGTGCTATTTTCGGTCGATATCTTGTGAGAAACTCTCAGGGAGTTTGCTCCCCGGTGTAATTTTGTGGTGCTGGGTTTTAGACAGATGGGGCAGAAACATATTAAAAACCCCAAGGCCATAAATCAAACGGCTAACCAAACAAGTCTGCTCCGCTGCGGCACAGTGAGCCGGGCAGGAACCAAAGAGCTGAGGATGAGGACCGGATGTTCGGCCACTTTCTACACCCAAAACCTCTCCATTCAAACACTCCAGCTTCACACGCCTGCTACATCTCCACCCCGTACAAGTTAGCCACACCTAAAACAAGACGTCGCGAACCTCACACAACCACTTTGGCCCCGGCATCGTCAAACATACTCGAAAATCTGACGCAACCAGTATGAAAAAAGGCCATGAATATACGGTAATTGGTATGTGGCAAACAGTGGACTTTAAGAAGAAGAGTTGCATGTTTTTTAGAAATTAAGCTAATAAACGTTTTTATTCATTTCTTCTAAATAATAAATTCTCAAGGTGGAGTGTGTGACGGCCCTGTGGGTGGCGATTGCAACAAATTGTGGACCGGCAACAGTTGCAGGTCAATTTACAGCCGTACAACGTAAACCAGTGGCTCTCAACCATTTTTCAGTGATCCACCCCCTGTGGAATCTTTTTTTTTTCAGCGAAAATCATTTTTTGCTGGAAAAAAACAGTGTAATACACAGCGCTGAATGATTAGACATGAGGCAAACATGTTTGTGCTTAAACCGCCTCTGAGGAAAGTGGAGGTGGAAAGTCTCTGGCAACAATATTTTGGGTGTTTCTGGTGAAAACTTTGGGAACCTTAAAGTAACTTTCAAAGAATGGCTCCAACACTTCAGTTTGAGAGACAAAACTCATAGGTATCTTTTTTTTTAAGTCATTGCTAGAAGATAGTACCCTGGATGGAAAGGAGTTTAACTCAGTTACTGGATATTTTTAAACAAGCCCAAGAAGTCCTGACTGTGGTCTGGCCTCATAAATTTCGATTCAAGTTAACGTACTTACTCACCAACCAATACCTTACCAGCAATAAATACAATATGGCTTTGTATCCCAGGTGATCTATTACTCGTTCACTGTCAGAAACTCAACACCGTAAAGCTGATACTGACCACAACTGAAGATCTAATATATTCTTTGTCATATAAATCAAAAGTTGGATTCAATAAAATACAGCCCTATTCAGTTCAACACAGCTGTTTTGTTGCTGCAGCCTTACTGGGTCTGGTCTGACCTGCAGCTTTAAGTGGTTTAACGTGAGCTTATGTTAGCAGACTTTAGGTGGACCAACACTATTTACACGCTGTTACAGGACAATATAAACGCTGACTCAGCGCAACAGGAGCAAGTCGAAAAGTCTTATTCTAAAGTGAGCTAACATTAGCCAACATTAGCGACTGGTCACACCAGACCAAGTAAGGCTGGAGAAAATGTGTTTACTTTGTAAAAAATGTAATAGTACACATTTAAGTTACATTTCCTTGCAAAGTTGACAGGAACGTGGCTAAGCGAGCGTGTTTATGATTTCTGATGACATTAAAGTGTAATATTATCTCAACTCTTACTCAGCAAATCGACAGCGTACGCGTCGTAAGCAGTCTTCTTGCTGCGGATTTTTTGGTACATAATTGTCCCACATACTTCAGTTCTCAGGTAAAAGTTTGTGTTTGTGGTAAACAAAGAGAAACGTTGTTTAGTCTTGCAGGGTTTGGCCATTTGTGACATTCCCATAAAGCGCCAGTCCTCCTCCCTCTGAGGAAGTCTCCAGAGAGGACAGACATTTCCACAGGTCACTGGTCGTGTCAGACAAAAGGCCTGATCCAGGCCCACTCCTCTCGGCTGCTCCACTCCTTTACTCTTGGGTGTAACACTAAACTGGGGCTCGCACATGCCTCCCTCTCCCCATACGATGTAGAAAGAGGCATTTAATGACAGCCCCTCTCCTCTTAACCTCATTTCTTCTCTACTCTCAGATGGGAATGTGAGTACACAATGTGTGTTTGCTGGATAAACTCTTTCTTTGACAACAGAAAAAAAAAAGCCCAAATCAAACTCCGCACACATCTTTGGAGCATGTGATGCAGTATAAACACCCATCTGAAACTATTTTGTTCCTCCCTTTCTCCCCCACCCTGTCCCTCGTTCCCTACTTCCCTCCTCTTATTCTTCCTTTTTATTGCTCTCTATCTCTGGCTATCTCCTGCTCTCTCCGTCTTCTCCCCCGCTGCCTCCACCCTCCGCCTCACTCCCTCTCTCGCGGCTCATTCCTGCTCTTGCGACCTCTCCCTCGCCCCTCCCCCCTCCTGGCGGAGCTGCAGTCGAGGTGGGTGTTCTCTGGCTGTTATGACTTGAGAGACGATAATGGCAGCTATAATGTAGCCAGCCGTTCCTGATGTGGCTGGGCTTGTGGGGGATTCTGTTGTGTTAAGGTTGGAGACTGAGCTGGGGGATGGAGGGAGGGACGAAGGCGGGACGAAGGCCGTCAACCAACCACAGATCCGATTCTACCTCGTTTTTTCTTCTTCTTTTTTTCCTCTCTTTTCTTACCCTCTCTCCTCACCCATCAACCTTTTCTAGCCCCGTTGTTTTCCTTCGGTGGTAAACTTTGTTTTTAAATTCTGGCTGTGTTTTTGTAACCCCCACCCCACCCAACCCAGCTCTGACTCTCCTCCTTCCCTGCTTTTCTCCCCCACGCACCCTCCCCTGTGTTTTTACCCCTTTTACCCAGACTTTGTAAATTCCTCACAGCTGCTGTAATTTGATGGGGGCTAATGGTGTGACCACCGAAAGGCCACAGGGCCGGAGACATCACTGTAATGTACAATAAGCCCTATTCACTGACCTGCTGCAGGGAAGATTAATGTCATATCTACTTGAACAGCTACTTTGAGTTTCGTTTTAAACAGCTTTAATTGTTCTTACGCCAAGACGGACAATTAAAAGAAATACAGAACAAAAATTAGCATCACTCTGAGAAGACAAAGGTAGGTACTTACAGGGCTGGCCAATAATTCAATATACATCTATATTGACTTACAGTGCTATTGTGATGATGTAATACAAACGTGTCAGGGCTACAGCTGGAAACACGTTCTGGACCGTCTCATCCTAGCTCAGCCTTTGGTTTGTAATTTCATAATTATATCAGAACCAAAGCAAAAGTTTGATTTAGTGATGTCTATGTCACACCGAGTAGACAGTGTGTAGAAAAATAAATTTGTTTCTTAAAAAAAAAATTGAATTTCTACCCTGAGTTGAGGCCAAACATTTTTACATGAGGGGTTCGATACAGGACAGTGTTGAAAGAACTTGTTTGACACATTGCATAGAACATCAATGACTATATATTATATATATTGCATGTAGTCTCATATACAAAATGTTTTAAAAAAATCATTAACTGCTCTCATTGACAACCCCAAAAATGAGCAACTACTTCAAAAACACTGAGAATGACATCTTGGGCTTAAAAGGGGGAGACTCCAAACGTTGGCAGCTATGTTGAGAAAGAAGAATCCCTGAAGCCCTAAACTAATGTTTACCAAAATATGACTGTGGTTTAATACAGTCAACACCCTAGCCCGGGTTTCAACCCCGCTGACTCACACCTCACGTAACCCTCTACTGTAAACTGTGGGCTGAGGAAGCTGCGGTGCTGATGTCTCACTGCTGGGGCTCTCACCTTGTCAAAATGGCAGCATGAAACCTTGATCCCTTGTTGCTACACAGCCGGAGTGACTGATGACAGACATCAGGGCACGAGAGGGCTGAGAGCAGCAGCTCGGCATGACTACAAAACCGTCGACGCGGGAGCAGCGCTAGACCGGTAAAGAGAGGGAAACGGCGCCTGGCGGGGTTTGAATGAAAGTTATGATAAAAGTAGCAGTAGAGAAGAACAAACATCTTCTCTACTTTAATACGCACAGTCAAAACGGTTGTTCTGGCTTTGGAACTGTCCTGATCAGCGACTTGATAGGGTTTGTTTAGGATTAGGAGCGGTTCCCCTCTCCTTGTTTTCATTTGCCTGCACAAGCACAGGGTTGTGCTTCTGGCTGCTGGGCAGCTTCTCAAAGCCAGTTGGATGTTTAACGTTCGTCAGTTCAGGGATTTCAACCAACAGCTCTATCAGGAGGACAGACGTGGTGCATGTGAGAGTTTCCCTCCTCTTCAGTCCGCCCCGTAACATCGCTGTTCCTTCACTCCTCCACAATCCCACTTTTTCTCGGTCCTCTCTCCGGGCCACCCACCCGCCATCCTGCACATACCTGTGGTTTCCTGTACCCCGCTCCCTCCTCTCTTCTCTCCTTACCTCCAGCCTCTTTTCCTCCCCTCTCTGTCTACCGAGTAACATCAAACTCTCGTCTTGTCTTCCCCTCCTCCTTTTCTTCTCCTACTACTTCTGCACGTCTGTGTATCAGGTAGGTAATGCCACAACCACAAATATTTCTTTGAACTCCTTTTAAGGAGGAGAAGACGAGGACACAGGGGGGAGGGAGGAAGGGAGGGGAAGGGGAGAGAAGCATGGATGGATAAAGCAGATGAGGAGAGGTTGATTCACACAGCTGGCTCCCAGCTGTAGCCGAGGCGGCGCGTAGAAAATGCTTCATCTATATACAACTCGCAGCCCAACCCCCATTTTCAAGAAAAAAAAGAACAGAGGTTTGTCATTGTAAATCCAGCTAAGCACTCCTCTTCACCTCCACCAGCACTCATGAACATCGCCCAACTGCTTGTTGCTCTTTTACTCCCATCCTTTCTGTAGCGCTACGTCATTTTTCCTCCTGGTTTTGGTCCACGAGCTGAAGTACAAATCAAGGCCATGTAAATCCTCCCCAGTCAATCATCTCCCTGACACCAGCGAATAGAAAACGTCGACTGCACAAAATCACGGCAGCTGGCTGTTACACATTGAAACAGGGACAAAAACCAGATAATAATCTGTTCGGTTTATAGAAAGGCCGCAGTGATTATAAGAAAAATAATAATCCTAACAGTCTTGGGTGGGCAGACGATATTTATAGCCGGCCTGCTGCTACTTATATTCCTTCGCTGTATAACACAGCTGGAAGTGAGAGAGGAGAGAGAGGTGGAAAACGTGTGAGGAAAAAGAGACAGAGGAAAGGGAGGCAGAGGGGCTCTGGTGGATGGAGGGGGAGAGAATGTGTGTGAGTGTGAGTGTGTGTGTGTGTGTGTGGGCGGATACCCATCGCATGTGTGTGGCTAGGAGCGGGACAGACAAAGAAAAGCAGAGAGAAAAACGCCAGAGTGTTTATGTGTGTTTTGTATTGTGTGTGTGTGTGTGTGTGTGTGTGGGAGAAACCGCTGCACCGCTCCTCCAAGCGACCACAGCAGCAGGCGAGGCCTGCAGGCCACCAGACGCACACAGCGACCGCAGCTACGACCGCCTCTCACAGAAGAGAAACAATCGTCACAAAAAAAAAAAAAAAATCTACTGGGCGGGATTAATCGAGACCCGTTGAATTTGTTCACTGCACATTTTTCGTAACTTGGCTTTATGCTTCCGAAAGGGGACGATGTTGTACGAATGTGTCGATGTGAAGGCAGGTCGGCCTTGAAAAGACAGATCCCGTCGATGCATTCACTGGCTAATAGAGAGCTCGACGTTGCCTGATGGAGAAGACAGACATATAGAGACCTGCTCCTTCCTCCTATTTGAACTCCTCCTCATCAGTATCAATTATTCTACTAATTCATTCATCTACTCAAATTTGGTGGTGCTGTCATATCTTACTGTGATAGAGTTTTGCAAATTGTTGAGATTGGCCAACGCAATTGTAAAATACTTGAACACAAGCAGCTATTTTTTTAAAAATGTTTCCTGATGTAAACAGAATAAATCTTATGACAACACAATGAAAAAGACTTCAAATCTGACCGCGGAGTCAATGCCAACTTCGATCTGTCATAAGATCATATAAAAATGTTGATCTTCTGTGTCACCAGAGCAGATGTTTACTGTGAAGTAAATCCGTGTGAGGAGAATCAAGCTGAACGTCATCAGAAAGCATGCTCCGTCTCCTCTCACCTGCACATTTTAAACATCATAAACAAACCACGTTGTTCTACATATCAAACAAGTCGTTGTCTCCTCAGGATGTAAACTGTATTTAAATTTGTCCCAGTAGCTGAACACACAGGCGGAGACTTGTCTTCCTTTGTTCACACAGTTGTGTGCGTCTGTGTGCGTCTCTCTGTGTTTGTGTGCACAGCCTTGCGTTCTATTATCACTTTCACGCTTGTGCTTCCCCTAATCTTGCATCCTCTCCCTCTGACCCCACGTCCTTGTATCTGCTCCCAATAGTCCTCTCACTTTTGTTAAGTTTCAAAGCAAAGAAATCTGCAGTTTTACATGTTACTGGTTCATTTTGCTGAATACTTTATTAAACTTCAACATGCGAAACAACACATGCTTTCCTCTCGTGCTCAAATTTGTCTCAGGCTCCAACTCATGCCCCTCGTGTGCCCTCTGGGAATCTGCAGTCCACTATAAATCAAACGAGACTAATATGAGAACTGATGGCCGCTGCGATCTGTTGATGTGAAACAGTAGGGAAGGAAAGGATGTTCTTCTTCTTTCTATCTGCTTGTCATTAACTTAAACAAACCTCATCAATTTACACAGTGAGAAAATTACAGAGAAGCTATTTGGATCATATACACAGAGCCATTTATAAGATGTGCACTTCTCCTGTGTGGTCCTTCTCAGAGCTGCTGACTTCATAACTAATATATCGCAGGCCTTTAGTTTAATACCCAGATGTTGGTAGGGGCAAGGCATCCGGGGCCCGCGTTAGCTTTTAATTGGCTGGGATCCCTGAGCCGGTGTTTGGGGCTTAGCATGTGACTCACTGAGACACACACACACATACTGAGGCAAAAGCACCCCCACACACACTGACAGACGCATACACACACTTTCCCTGAACGAATGAAAGGCTTGGCTGGGTTCAGGATCATATGCTGTCAGGAAGAGACGAGTCATGGTCGTCCAGTGGAGTCTACAAACTAAACAAACACAGACAACATGCACGCACACACACACACAATTATATCTCGGAGATCCCACGACCGACTGACGCCAAACAGCAGCCATGATATCTGTTGAGCTGACTATCATAGTGAGAAATAAAAAGACGCATACTATAGATAGATGGCGAGGGGAAGCAAATCACAAATTGCACATCAGCACAAGCAAGGTGACTGTTAGTGTGTGTGTGTGTGTGTGTGTGTGTGTGTGTGTGTGTGTGTGTGTGTGTGTGTGTGTGTGTGTGTGTGTGTGTGTGTGTGTGTTTAGTTCCCACTAGGGCTGTAATTAAGTGGCATTAACATAACTAAAAGGCAACAAATGAGCTAATCAGCTGTGAACTGGATCGGGGTGAAGAGCTGAAAAACACACACAGACACTGATGCTTGCACACCATTACACAAACAAATTAAGACACACTCCTTTAAAGCACATTTTAGATTTTGCTCTCGGATAAACAGATGCACAAACCTGTGAAATGTAAATCACATGAGGAATGTCAACAATCTGAGCTGTTGCTCATTTAAATCAAGTCGTCAGGTAGGAGCACATTTTACGAAGATGTTCTAATTTGTAGTTGTGAGAGACCACACATATGAAAACAAAATGTCTTCACTAGTTGTGTCCCTCATTGCATGTCATTCACATTACACAATACAAGATTTCTGACTAACCTCAGAACTGTCACTCAAACCTTTCTTTGGATTCTTTTGG
This sequence comes from Clinocottus analis, assembly GCF_023055335.1. Taxonomy (NCBI): domain Eukaryota; kingdom Metazoa; phylum Chordata; class Actinopteri; order Perciformes; family Cottidae; genus Clinocottus; species Clinocottus analis. The sequence continues at coordinate 17,764,398 of NW_027176042.1, forward strand.
CGACTCGTTACTGAAGTCTCCCAGCGTATGTTTTGTGCTGCTCACTACTACACATTCAGTACAAACAAAAGGATGGAGAATATAATGAGTAATCTGAAGGTGAGCGTTCGCGCAATTTGCAGGACTTTTGTTTGTGTGTGTCGGATAAGTACCATGAAAAATATCCCTGTCAGTAAAGGTTATGAATAATTCATCAGGTCTTTGTTGTGTGTATTCTGACAACAGGTAAATCGGGATTTTTATCCAGCTATGAATACAAAGCTGGTAAGAGTTCTTTATCCCACAACATCCATGATTCATCGGGCTGTATCAAGAAAAAAAAAGCTGTGCAGGTCATGAGCACATCTGTAAAAAGTAGCAAAGCAACGATGATAGAGAAGAAGAAGAACTCACACCTAAACCTGAAGCTTTCAAAGCATTCAAATGTAATGCATAACGTGTTTTATGCCTTAAGGATAAATGTTTTCTGCCGAGAAATGGAAAATGAAAACTAAACAGTGTTTGTTTAAGGGGAAAACGTACATTTAACATGCTGTGAAGTGTGTAAGAGCCCGGCACAGACAGTCATCTACTCGTACAAGAAGGAGATTCAGGCCGGTTCCCACATCCACTTTTCAAACGGTTCGTAGTGTTTCCTTTTTCTTTTTTGCACAGCGCTGTCAACGTGCATGTGCGTGCCACGAAACGAGTAATGTGAAATGTAGGTAGAGGAAGAGATGAAAGCAAAGGTTTGCACTGAAACACTGTCCTCGCAAAGACCCACAACAGGTGGATGCTACGTCCACACGACTAGCTTTTTGTTTCAAATGCTAAACTCTTGTACGTTTATGTCCAACGTCCACACTACTTTTTGATCCCCTATAACAGAGTCACTTGAAAACGCTGCTTAACTCAATTTACTCAATAAACTCCAGGGTTGCGTTTTAGTCTGGAGGGAAAGAAACAAAGACCTGATACGATGATGCAGACACCCATGAAGCTTCTGGATTGGGTCTTATCAGTCATGACGGGTCCTTACCTTATTCCTCACCGTGATCCGTTCCGTAAGAAAACGAACAACACTAACGTCGAATACTAGCGGTTAATACCGTTTCCATAATCGCTGAGCTTTTGTCCATGCTAGCAGCTGCTGTGTAGTTACATTTTGGGTGTTATAGTGCTACTAAGTCATAGATGCACAGGAGGAAATTTGATATTTGAGCGCTTTGCGACAACTCCCGTGTCCAGCACTTTTGTTATCCCCTCATAGAGTTTGGTGTATGTGGTCATGTGATATCTGATGTATATTGTAGCCGGAGATCATTTCTAAAACGGTGCAAAAAAAATGCTCGAGTGGACGTAGATTGTTTTTTTGTTTAAAACTAAACATAGTGGTGTGGCCTTAGAAGCTTTATACAGACCACAACAACTGCCAGTCAGCAGATAAGTCGTAGATTTGAAACTGCAAACACCTAACGGTCAGGACTGGTACGTTTCACTAAACATAACCAGTTGTCAAAGCATAACTGTCCACACACAATACATGTTAATCAATCCTATTGGTTCCCATTAGCATTCGGTCAAAGACTGTCAAAGGCTGCCGTTTACATCAGAAAAGTGTTTGAGTTGTTTTGCAATCACAGAAGCTTTCTGCTATTTGTGCATGTAAACACTGATCCTATCTCATGCATGAGGAAGGGGCTCCCTTTCACTGCGTCTCAGCCCTAAATTCCAATCTGTATCTCCAAGCAGTGCTCAGCGATGCACAGGGAGCACATGCACACACACACACACACAGACACACGCGCACACACACATATAGACACATAAACACTCTCTGATACACAGACTCAAGCATATAAAGGCAAACTGTACACAAGGCTCACTTATTTACACATAGACTGAAAGGACATGCATACACACATATACAAGCAGACACACCGCACACACACACACACACACACACACACACACACATACAGGGAATTGAGAGGGGGTGGCTGACAGCCTCAATGACCCAGGGACCTGATGTAACAAACACAATACGAAGGGCACGATTTGCGTCAGCAGCTTGTGAATGGCTCACTAAAGACATGCAAACACACACACACACACACACACACACACACACACACGCATATACGCACACACACACGCAAACACACACACGCACACACGCAAACACGCACACATACACACATCTTGTGTCTGTCCTGCTCTTTTACTGGAAGATTTTTCAAACTGTCCTTCTGGGCAAGGCCATTTTAATTTGTGGGCGCTCTCATGGCTTGTTCTGTATAAACCCAGTAACATTTGTTGCTGCAGCAGCCTCTGTGACAACGAGAGCTTGAGTATCCCAACTTCCTCATGAGTCAATCACTCAATTACTTAATGCAGCATTAACCATGAACAAACTGTTTCTGACTTGTATTAAGTCGAAAATGCAATCGATTTTTCTGAAACTCAATGCAGCAGAAAAGCAAGTGGAACGACACCAAAAACAGGTAATAAACATGTCTTTATGTCTTTGGCTGTCGCTGATTTGACTCTTGTGGTAAAAGCATTTCAACATTTATCAGAGGCACGCTGATATGTAGCATTAGCGATAGCAAAAAAAGACTCTTAAAGAAGACTCTTGAACGGTTCAGTGAGACTACAATGGCAAACTCAAGTTAGCAAACAGAGCCACTCGTTATAAACAGACATCAATCGTACCACGTAACCCTAAACCTATCCAGCTTGAATCTGGACGGGACTTTTGTTGCTTAAATCAACATCAAAGCTCTTGCCTTTCATTTACTGTTGTTCTCTCCATTGCACAGAAACATCGGAAAATAAACCTATTCATCAAACAAAGCTTTTTGGATTTAAAATTGTATATCGGAGTGGAGTAAATCATATTTGAGACAATAGCTTCTCGTCAATGTTTGTACGACTTAAGATTGTCTTATGTAACTTTTCATCATTTTGAATTTCCAATGAACTTTTTTTTTTATCTTGACCTTGAAGTGTCATTGTTAATAAAAACACGTTCTAATGAAAAGAAACACACAATCTTAAAAGATGTTAATATTCACATATATGCACAATATCTTGAGATACAATCCTGAATAAATAAAAATGTATGTCAACATGACGTTGGGGAAATTAAAGATTAAAAGAGGGCAAGGAAAGTCTACTTTTACCACTGTTTCCTGTCGAGAAAAAAAAGAATTAGAGTGATTCACTTGAGATGGAAAGAACCTGGCACAAGTAAAGTTGCTGTGCACCGGCCGACTCACAGCCTGTGTGTGTGTGTGTGTGTGTGTGTGTGTGTGTGTGTGTGTGGTATTCATGGTCCCCTTTTCTCTTTTACAAAGGAATGATGGCGTGAATCAGAAGGGATGGAAAGAGAGAGAAATACAGAGAGGTAGAGAAAATGATTGTGACAGAGAAACAAGTGAAGAAAAGACAAGCTGATGGAAGAAGAGAAACAGAAAAAAAGAGAGGGAGAGAGAGGGAGAGAGAGAGAGAGCGGTGTTGAGCGGCACTATGCTTGAGCAGTCCTTTTGACTGAGGAGAGAGGGACTGGAGACCTATTGTTGAAATCCCATTCCTCACTGTATTGTCCGACCTTATAAATGCAGGGTCACCGGGAACAATGGAGAACGCTCCCGTACGTTCTCATGTGTTCACAGTGTCGCCGCGAATAGAGAACGCAGGTGTTGTTTCTGTCAAACCTTTTTAGGAATCAAGAAAAAGTACATGACGTCGTTTGGACCTCTAATATCAATAATAGTATTGATGATGTCATCAGGGGGTATCGCCGCTTCACATTTTGAACAACACCTCAGTTACAAACTGAAGGTGTAGCGTTTGAAAGAGGCAGGGAGGCTCTCATGGAAGATGCTTTTGAGTTGCATTATGGGAATTGTAAGATCCAGTTTTATTTTTGGAGCTTGATCCAAAACTGAAAGTTAGTACATCACGACTACAGCTGATTCAATTTGTACCTTTTTTTCAGTCTCTTCCTCTTCTGGGTGCCGATCACTAAACCATCAGAGCATCACTTTATGTGTTTTGGATTTATTCTCTGACTTTAATGATGATTTAATGATAATAACGCTTTGAGTGCATTCATCTGCATATTTTGTTTTTCTAAAAAAAGTACGGCGTATAAATTATACTCTTTAATTTAAGTTATATACATACAGTATATTTCAGTTGAATAATACATGTTTAAGTTTATTAAGACAAACAAAAATATGGCAGGGTTTTACCGCAGCTGTTAAAACAATACACACTCACTGTAAACCCTAATTTACATGTAGGATCCCTTTTGCATTCATTTGTTTTCATTTCTCCTGCGTCTGCAAGAGTCTCATGTTGCTCTTGGCCGACAAGAACTAATACGAAAATTCCACCTGTGCGAAGGGGAAAAAACGGTCCTCTTGGGTCACCAGACGTTTCTTATTCATTACCAGCTATAAAGCCGAACAAAGAGAAACCTTCTAGCCCTTCTTCTGCCTCTTCACTCCCTCACTCGCTCTCTCCCTCCAGCTCTTCATGGAGCGAGAGGGGAATCATTCATTGGCTGCAAAGGTTAAAGTCTAGCCGAGGGGTTGGAGTTCCTGCGTCTGCCAGGGGCACCTGAAGAGGGGCAAACATTTACCGGCAAAGAAAAGAAAGGGAGAAAAAAAAAAAAATCACCAGCCTGCCCGAGAGCTGCAGGGTCCGCGGTGAGTGCTGGTGTAGGGCCCTTGGAGAGTTTGTCTTGTAATTGAGTCAATTGTTGACCCCCTGTTCAGCATGTCTCTGCGAACCTCGCAAGGAAAAGCCTGCCGAATAATTAATGTTCTCTCTCCTTCTCTCCCTCTTGCTCTTCATCTATCTATCTCCGACTCCTCTCCACCCCCACCCCTCTTCCTCCCTTGTTTTCCGTTGTCTCAGAGGATAATTGTGCTGTGAGTCAAAGGCAGTCATTTAGAGGAGGGGGGCTGTTCAGGGATCTGCTGAGGCTTACAATCTTCTTTTCACCCCAAATCTTTCTTACCCCCCCCCCCCCCTCCCTCCTCCACCCAACCCTCACTCTCTCTTCTCTGCTGCATTCTCCCGCTTTTTCATTCCTCCTTTTGTTTGCACCGTGGGATGAATTTTAATCACTCCACTCTCCACCTCCGATCTCAGTCCCCCCCCCCCCCTCCCTCTCCCCTCTCTCATTCTCTCCATCTCATGCCGGCCACTCACTCGTTTCCAACTTATATCCAGCACTGCATCGCCTCCTTCCTTTACCAGTCCTCCGCTGATCAGCCCCTTAAAAGCGCTGAGAAAACAAGGACACGAGGACGAGATATAGCCCTTTGATGACGAGAGCAAGGGAGTATTTGTCACTCCAGGTTTAGCATAGGCCAGATTTAACAGGCACGGGAACAGACGGGAACTGTGGGAGATAAAGAAAGAAAGAGAGAGAGAGAGAGAGAGAAGGTGAAAATGACAAAAAGAGAAAGTTTAGGGAGAAGGAGGGGGCCCCCGCAGGACAGAGAGAGGAGGGTCGCATTCTGTTTGTGGAGTGCGATCATTTTTAAATGCCTCCTTCATTCAAGAACACTTTGTTTGCAGAAGGGCTCTAGCGTCGCGCTCCTATTGTGGCGGCTTATCCCGAGGGACAGTGCAAGCCAGGGACACTGTTGTCATTCACATTTCACACATTTACCTATTAACAGATTCCCTCAGCAAGAATAAGGGCATTAGTACCCATGAAGAAGTGAGAGTAAAAGCATATTGTCGTGGAAGGTGCAAGTGTAACATCCACTGAAATTAGTAAGTCGCGGAAATTACAGGAAGTCATCGCAGTGCCAAGAGTGAACGCAATAGGTTTCCTTTTTTATTTTTATTAACGAGGTCCCACAGTCTCATTTTCTCTCCGCAGGCTACAAGCGGTCAGCTTGCACATTTGTCCCAATCTGCTAGTCTTTTTTTTTTTTTTATGGAGAGGATTTAAGTGCAAATAACGTATGGAATAAGGTCATTAACCGAAAGACATGGTGAACTCTTGACCCTCGTGGTGTTATACATGATGTTTGCTGAGGTGGATGAGGTACTGAGTCCATGTCATGCTACTTTATACTACAGTTAAACTCCACTAGAAGCTCAATAAGTAACATTCAAATGGTGCTTAGTTAATGCTTTAGTAATCTAAATATCCAATATTACACTATATAATATGTCACTCTAAAAGCGGCCATCACTTACTTTTAACATGTAAGTACATTATGCTGATAATACTTAAGCACTTGTACTTAAACACTGTTGCTACTTCTGCTTTAAGGAGTAGGGATCGATCGGCATTCACTGTAATCATTTCTCTCCGAAAAGATCGAGAATCCCCTGTTTGATTTGCTGTTTTACAGGGAGAGTCGAGTCTGCTCTCTCTCTGTCTGTCTGTCTCTGTCCTCGTGGAGTGTTTGTTAGGAAATCCTGAACAAACCGCGGCTGTTTGTTCTCTCTTTGTCGATGACGGGTTTTTATTGACTTCTGCTATTGACAATCGCTCGACTCCTGTTGGCCTCACACAAGCTGGATAACGCTGTGCAAATAGGTGTATGTACACACACATTCCCAATCTGTCCGAAGCACACTCTCACAACCTCGAAACACCTCGAGGGGATGAACAGAGAGAACGAATACATGAGACTAAATGACACACAGTCTATGACCGAAGGTATGTGGACGCCTGGATGACAGATCCACATGAGATTTTGAGCGAACACAGAAATGTGTATTTTATTCTTTCATGAAAACCATCACTACATGGACCTTTCTTTGTGGATTTCATGTTAAAAATACAGTCATACATTTGATATTCGCTGTTACCACTAATTTAGAAGCAGCAAATGAAGAGGTTTTCCTTAACTGGAACTAAAACAGGACTCAAGGTACCACTATGGACACAGATGTCCTGTCTTTAGTCACATGTGTGTGAGGTGTTTAGTGACATGGGGAGGACTTATATCTTCTGATAACACACCTTGAGCAAGGCCCTTAACCCCAACTGCTCCAGTTACGCTGCTCGGTGGCCATCTGGTCAGACTGTGGTTGAACTGGGCAGCTTCCAGATGTGTGTGTGTGTGTGTGTATGTGTGTGTGTGTGTGTGTGTGTGTGTGTGTGTGTGTGTGTATGTGTGTGTGTGTGTGTGTGTGTGTGTTTGTTTTGGGAGATACCCGTATCTTCTGAGCAGAGTCTCTCACTCTGACTTCTCTGCGATTCTTTTAATTTAACTTTTAGTGCACAGCTTGCAAATTACAGTGTGTGTGTGTGTGTGTGTGTGTGTGTGTGTGTGTGTGTGTAACTGTGCACATGTGAGCATTCCTGCAAAAGAGGCTTTTTTTAATACGCATTTTGTACAAAACTTGGTTGGTGATGGATTCATTTCAGAGTTGCTAAGGACAGGGGTATTACATATCTTACAGGGTTTCTTAATTGTACAGATCAAGTAGCAGTTGAACGGTGAAATACAGCTACAGTGACCTGCCATGATAACCATTCACAGCCAATTTAACGCATCTGTGGGAATCCAGTTAACTCAGATAGGAAGAGCGGACTCTCCAGTTCCTTTGGTCTGGCTCAGAGCAAAAAGAGAGCTGATGGTAAAGGGACAAGGGAGTGAGAGAAAGCGGGAGAGGGAGATGGAGTAGTGAGAGAGATGTAGTGAGAAAAACACACAGGGAGCTTCTGTGTCAATGGAGGAGATCATGGATGCCAGTAGGGGGCTCAGCCTCCATCACAATGGACCCCCAGCAGAGCCAAGACCCTTAATACCCATACTCCTATTTCACACATCTTTTCAAAGCACCCATACAAGCCACATCCCCCCACCCCCTCCCAACACCCCTCCACACTCAGGCCATGCCCCATGATTGCAGCCGGGGTGACAATAGCGAGAAAACCCTCAGTGGTGCAACTAGGGGCCGTCCGGGGACTCAACACAGGGGCCATCAGGGGCCATCAGGACACCTTGTCTTTGTGTATTGGTAGACAATGGCGACATCTCAGGAACAGCAGTAAAAGCTTCCTCTGTCTTGGCAGGGAGCTGTTAAGAATGACAGGAGCAACAAGTGTTGGTGATAAATGGGTCATTATCATCTGATCTGAGGTGAAGTGTGGAGCTGATGATGAGTCGTCGCGTCAAAATCACAGTTACCAGCGAGAGCCTGTTGTGCTGCCACACAACTGTTTTAGGACAATTGGTGTTAGTCAAACTGAAGACGTTTCCGCAGAGAGAAATCTGTTTTTGATATTGTGATATCTGATGAATGGGTGTAACTCATATAGTGAGACTGTGAGACATCACCACTGATAAACTCTTCAAAAGTGCGACAAGAAAGGAATACTTAATTGTCATCATTTAGTTACTTTCCTTCCAGTGAGATGAAAATTACTGTAGTATTTATTAAAGATCTCAAAGTATTTTGGGTGTGATCTGGACAGTGCAATGAGAGAGACATATAAAAATGTCTTTTCTGCCAAAAGAAAACATCTTGAAAAAACTAATCGCTGGGAGCGGGGAGGAAAAATATACCTCAACATCCTGGGCAGTTCCAAGGGAATTCTGGCCCGAACCCAAACACTGAAAACAGGGTGAAGAAGGCCGGGCTTTGTGGAGTAATGGGGAAGGGAGCATAGTGAGGGGCGTTAGGTACCTAGGAAATGATTTACATTGGCAAAAATGTGACTTTTTTTAAAGTATGACTTGAGGCTTTCAGGACACCTTTTGAAAATTGAGATTTTTGTGTTCGAGGACGCATAATTTATCTTTAAACTGAAAAATGTCCCCAAATTTATACTAAAACGTATACTTTATTTGTTATAGCCTCTTTGCTGCTGAGGGAACTCATTGCATATACCCCGAGCATTATCAGGCTAACAAGCTAGCCCTTAGTCATGATCTAGCTTAGCTCCACTAGCCTCTCAACCCGGCTGCTGGCTTCCACTCAAGCAGGCCCCCTCCTCCATTTACAAGGCCCTTCAGTAGCCGACTGGTTGCTAGACAATATGCTTGGTTATGTAAAGACCCTCCTGCACACAAAAGCCAATGTGGGCGCCTGTTATGTGCAGCTCTTCAGAGCCCCGGGTCAGTTAGCAGAAGGGCTCTGGCGCTAACACTCCAAGTTAAAAACGTTTGCTCTTCAATCTGTTGACGAAGAGGAGAGGAGAGGATGGACCAGTGAATTATCTTCCTCGGGCTAATTTCTCTTCCCCTCAACTTCCAAACCCCACTTGGCTGAGGTTAAACAACTCCCTTGTTGACCTGCGGGTGTATTAGAGGGTTGTATTAGGAAAGGTGAGGGTGTGAATGTGTGCGCACGAACACACTGAGCTTATTCACTTCGCCCTATTACCAAATGCATCTCTTTATGCAAATATGATGCTAATTTCACATGTCAACTCAAGTCTGAATTAAATGTTGTCAACAATCAGTTATCAGCCATATGAGCCAGACAATGGGCAGGCCTACATGCACGAACAGCCACGTGGCCGGCACGGACACATAAACAAAGCACAGAGACGCTCGGACTACATCCCACAGAGAAGAGAGACTTCACTCTCGGCCCTTACATAGCAAATAGTTGTTTGCTGCTATACTCTGAATCCTGTGTATTGCACCTTTTAAAGCCAGTCGCAACGTTACATATTCAATGTTTGAAAAGGGTTTTCCAGTTTCCGATCCGTTTTGTAGGTGTTTAACTATTCAATTTAAGGTTATGGTAAAGTTTAGTTTTCCCCTATTTTATTAATAAAGGATGCTTTGGTTCAGTCCACATTAAAGTGACACATTTTGAACAAGTGTGCACTGCGTACCTGTGTGTCTGTGTGCATAGGTGACAACAGACAGCAAGAGCCCTCCAGCCAATGACGTAGTGGTAAGCCACACACCTCAGACACACACCTCAGACACACCACCAGTCTGCTCTGATGGCCAACTAGCAGGGCAAGTAAGCCACTGTTGTGTGTGTGTGTGTGTGTGTGTGTGTGTGTGCGCACATGTGTGTGTAAAGATTTTACTTAAAGACACACAGCTTTGCTTACACAGAAATACACACAGATCCCGTTGATGTTTGTTCACCGCAGAGTGTCTCCTAACATGCTGCCTGTGAGCGATCAGGCGTGACGTGGAACCACATACACATGCCAAAAGCCTGACTGTGTGAAATTATAGAACTGAACAGTTTGGTTCAAGAGAAACCGCAGAACTAGTTTTCCTCAGTTTTAAAAACAGTGTGCACAAAATATGATTGAGGACATTTTGTTAATGTGACGACTGGTTTTTGAGCAGAACACCGTGTTGACGGTTTAACTTTAGGTACACGTTTACAAAGAATTATTACCAAATGCTGAAATATTTCGATTTTGGCAAGTGACACTAGGATTTTGATGACTAATTAATGAGCTGATTTAAACGAAAGATCTGTAAAACTGAGGTTCTCCACAAAGAATCACACAACAGCACATCTTAGATTTATTTTCCAGAGAGATGATGGATAGTCCAAATAAGCATAGAAAAAATGACTAATGGACTGCAGAAATCTACAGACCCAAATGAGACTAATCGACTAACAACACAAGGCAGTCCTAAATATGAGATCATTTGATGATTGATTATTTCTATGAGGCAAAAATGGCCAACATGCCAGAGTTCCAGCATCTCAAGTGTGCAAATTTCATGTTTTTTCGTTGTCTTGTGTGATAGTAAATCATAAATGTGGGGGCTTTGGAATTATTGAACAACAAAATAAGCAATTTGAAGACATAAACTTGGTCTTTATAAAATTGTGTAACACATGCAGCACTATTTTCTGACATTTTACAGACCAAATGATTAAATCGAGAAATGTATTTAAAGATTAATCAGAAATTCAATTAGTGTTGGTTTCACCCAAAGTAAATGTTATATTTTTTAAAAACTGCAACGTTTTAACTGCGCACCAAGCACATAAATTCCACATTTCCAAAGGCTAAATATCTCATTACATACATTTTAATTTGGAATGAGCACACACAGACCTTTCTGTGTTTATCTCAGTTCACTGATTCAACAACTGTACTCTAATGAACAGCATTAGTAATTGTGTGCAAGTATCATTTACACATACTATTTATTTTCCATTGCAACAAGAGACAGTTTTACAGCCGTGTCCCTGAGATGAAACAAACGTGTGTTAAGACAACCCGAGATGAACCTGGACCCCAGTGAACCCCGACTGATGTGAGGTTTTTTTGTATTATCATGTCCTAGACAATCACCTCCACCCACAGAGAGAAAACACCCCTATCTCTGACCATCTACACACACACACACACACACTCGCACAAAGAGACAGCCAGAGACACACAGACGTAAATGCACACGCCGACTGTGACACCCAATCAGCCTCGCGCAAACTCAGCCTGACAAGCTGGAGCATGTGTGACAGAGCTCGCTGGTTGGAAACAGACATCCCTCTGCCCCGAGGCTCGGCTCTATCCCACAGGAAGCTGGAGTGTGAGCTGGGACACACAAGACGAGGGAGGGAGGGAGGGAGGAGAGGGGGGGAAGAAGCGCTTGACTCACTACCAACTGGAACTACATGTGAGGGGATCTGATATTCGCTCATGAGTTTATTTGTCATTATACAATGATATATTAGAGCTTCTCCAGTTACTTCATTTGCTGATGATATGACGAAGATGCACACAGCTCGGTGCTGATCAAAGCATCACTTTTAAGCAGCAATTTAAAAGAGGATCTGGCTTGAGATGGCAACGGAAACATGGAACTTTTGAGGAAGAGTTTTGTTGGATTTGGTGTCCCGTCAACACTGTGTGACATCTCAAAACCACCGAAACCCTAAGGAATAATGGAAAACAATGACGTTTTATAGTTCAAACTCCAGTTTGTGACTTGAAGACTGACTTTTCATGTAGAAAGTGTTCACACGTGCAGTTCGGTTCATTTGATCCAGATACATTTTTGCATTTGAGACTTTTTACAAGAAACCAAGAGCAGCGAACATAACTTTCTCCTGACTGACAGGTAACTCATTGTTTGGACAGGTTTGGAGATTCTTATCCTGCATTTTTAAGTTTGGGATGAGTTTTATTAGACTGCAAATGTTATTAATAATGATCCAATGATCCAGGACTGTATAAAGTCCCCGTATTGACACGCACATGAGGCATCTACATTTGGGGCTTACTGCTGTGGGATCGCTGTCACAAACTCTTTTATTTTATTTAATAAAATGTGGTTTATTCAGACTGCACCAGAGTCCGATTGACAGTTTTTACACCACCCCAAACAATTATAATAACCGGGCAAACAAACTTGAGTTTGTCTTCACCAAAGCAAACAGGTTTGGTGTGAAAGCATACTTAAAGGTGCAGTTCACCGTTTGGGTAAATTCACTTTACTTTACATTTTTTTGCAGAATTAGATGAGAACAACGATGACGCTCGCATGTCTGGAGACCTTCTGTAAATACGACGCTAAGCATAGAGACTGGAAACAAGGGAAACAAATAGCATGGCTCCGCGCAAAATTAACAAAATCTACCGAACAGCACGTCTTTGTTGAATTGTCAGTAAAAACAAAGTGTTTAAACAACAAAGAATACTCTAAAAAACTAACTAAAACTAAACTATTTCTTGCCCAAGGACCTAGCAAAGACCTTTGCCCATTTTAAATCGATATTGCTTGATATTTCCCACTCAGTTCGTGGACTCTTCTTTACTGTTATAACCAACATTACATATGTACCACTGTGTCAGCTTAAAATTTCCCAAATATTTTCTGGTTTGTCCCCATTCAATTACAACACTGAAAGCTTGGACCCCAAACTTCAGATAATCACCAACAATTTTGCTCCTTGCACAACATCCACATCTGGGACCCTTCGGCCACTGTACACCCGAGCTCATGCACACGACACTTAACATTCACACAGACACATTGACACGCACAAGTGCTCGCCACATTTCTGCTCCACAGCTGCACGAGAGAGCGAGTCGATAAATAACCTCTTTGAACGGGATCCCGTGGGTTTCAGTGTTTGAAACTTTGAACATTCAGCGATTGTTCTCTCCAGCATAACAAATTTCCGTTCACATCCCAAATGAAGTGTTCTTCTCGCCAGACCGAGAACTTAAAAGACAGTATGTATCTGTCAGTCAGTCAGCGAAGCAGGGCTTTTAATGGACTACAGGTGCTAGCAATATGGGCCAATAAATGTGCCACAGTAGAACAACTGCCCGTCCCGGCCTGAATAGAAATAACGGGACCGGAGTGATGGACAAAGGGGGTCTAACTGCTGCAGAAGCAATCTGCAGTCCAAGAATGTCACAACCTGCCACAGAGTCAGCACATTTAGGAGAAGCTGAAGTGAGATATGGTTTGGGTATTGAGTCTTTCTTTTTTTTAGGCCGACATGTCCGGACATGTCGGCAACGTTTCAGCTGCGGAACAAGCAAATAAAATCCACATTTCCAAACGCTATATATCTCATCATATCCATTTTGATTTGGAATGAGAGCGCACACAGACCTTTGCTGTGCTCGTCTCAATGAAAGTTTTAAAGTCGTGTCCATGAGTGATCTCTATGAGGGCACGGGCATTTGCAAAATTAACGTAAGTGAATATTCGCCTCCTTTTCACTCCTATCCTATGCAAGCGAAGGAGCAAACGAAAACATTCGCTTCCTGTGACAAAACAAAGGTACCTCTTCGAATCGCGTGAACTTTGACCGACCAAGTCACAGCCTCCACCAACAGTAGACGTACGTGTGTGTGACGTACGTGTGAGTTTGGTAATGTTTTGAGTTTTAATGGGGCTGCAAAATATAAAATGGTCAAATATATTTTTGTCCAAGTCACTCATCAGTTTGCTATTTTGTTGTGCTGTCCAAATGTATTGTGAGAATTATTTTCATCCTGTATAATGGACTCAAAGTATCACACAACGCATCGGAAAAAAGTAGTGGACAACCGATAGTCACCAAAACACATACTATTTACCATCATGCACGGCAGGAACGAGGGGAGAGAGACCTCCTTCTGTTCTTCCCTTTCACAATAAAAGCCCTAGACATAGCGGCGGCATCACTGTTAACCAAAATGAACAAAACAAAGTCAGTATGTAATATATATACTCCATCAGTTATATACTGGCGTGTTTTACTTGTGCGACAGCAGTGGCGTGATTAATGGCTTAGAGAAAATGAGCAGAAGACCTAAAGGGTTTGTGTTTATTAATCTTGCCAATGCTCTCCCTATATAGTCCTTTCCATAGATCTCCCTGCATAGTAAGAAAGGATCAGTGCATGACTGAACGACACAGCCAACGTGGTAAAGAAACTACACCGCCTGGCAGCATTTCTCATCCATTCACCCTGTTGGAACAGTTCAGCATGCGCTGGGCGAAAGGCAGAGAAGCACCCTGCACAGGTCGCCGGTCTATCACGGTGCGAACACACAGCGCTGTACTCTGTGTGAAAAGAAAAGTGAGCGTGGATCCCTGTTGACCCTCGATGTATTCAGCTGAGTCTGGTCCCATAAGCCCCGGCATAAATGCCCAGCGTGGTACCTCGGTCCTCCCCGCGGTCCAAAGACCAAGAGACTCACTCTCACAGTCTCTTCCTTTCACTGTACGCTGGCCTCTCTCTGTCCCTCTCCGACACTCACAGAAAGAATGGATCTCTCCCCCGCCAGCTCCTCTTCCGTTGTCCCACGCTCAACTCAAACTTCTACTAGCAGGTGCATTACTGTGTGAGCTCCTGTCCTACAGGCTGATGCCATTCTGCACCCCCAACCCCTACCCCCCCCCCCCTGGCACGAGGACAGTGATGATGTCATGAGTAGCGTCAGGAGAAAGAAGTACAGGAGGAGGAGGAGGAGCAGAGAGGACAACAGCTCTGGACCTGAAAAAACAACAGCTGCGACGGCCGCATTGTCATTCCAACATTTGTTTCATGCTGAGTGCAGCAGCAGGTCAGTTCACGGCATGGGAACCACCGAGCTGTCCCCGTTTCGCATCCTGGTTTGGCGACGCATTGATTAGTTGATTATTCAATTAGCTAATCAGGCAGAAAATAAATATGCAACTATTTTGATAATAAGATAATTGCTTTAGGCGTTTTTTAAGCCCAAAAGATGCTTGATAATTGCTGCTTCCAGCTTTTCAAATAGGTATTATTTGATGCTTTTCTTTGTCATGGTAAAGTGATTTTTTTTTTGATTTGGCACTTTTGGTCGCACAAAACAAGATATCTGAAGATGTCACCTTGAGCTGTGGGTACTTTTGACAAGCATTTTCACTACTTTTGGTACGCTTATAGACAAAAAGATGGATCAATAATTGTTGTTTACAGTCCTTGTAATTTGTCTCCATCACTCACACTGAAATATCTCTTCATGGTCAATTGCATTGACTAATTGAAACTCTTCTGGATCTAACCTTTAAAGTAAAAAAAAAACGCATCAGTACATCTTTCTGCAGCGAGGAGCCGTGTTCATGTGGGGCATTAAGTCATTTGTAACACATGTCAACATGTCACAGGAGTCACTGGACTCTGTTTATTGCTTAGATGCAAGTACTCTGTCCGCTAAAAGTTCAACTATACCACACTTTAGTTTGGTCTCACTTTGCAGCGAAATCAAAACGAACGCAGCTCGCTGAGCTCTCGTAGCAGCCACTGCAGCTTTTCATAGACATTGCATGGCAGCATTGCCGTTAATGAGCTGAATTTTGCAAAAATTCCAAACTGAGATTTGGGCCTTTTCAAAGCAAAAATGTAGGCCGATGGAATATTTTGAAATCAGTCTTTACATTCTTTTAAATCATGCTGAAACCTTGACGGTAACCGTAACCATCACGTTGAAATAGAGGCTGTTTTCAGCAGCACACAGTGTCACGGTGTGAAACCATCACACCTGCATCCAGCCCCGACATGGAGGTGAGCCTTTCCTACCGGTCTTCTCCAGGAGAAATGACCTGCAGGGGAGCTTTGTGTGTGGCCAACAACATCGGCTACTGATGCTGAAAAAACAACAAGCTGTTTTAACATCAAAAACAAGTGTTTAACTAACAGCTGTGTTGCCACGTCGCTTCACTCCGGCTCTACTCTGAAATTTGACTCCAGCGTACGAGATTCGTGGATGTTCACACACACTCAACAATGTGCTGTGTGGCTTTTTAACCTTTGGGCTGCTCTTACACATGCGCGGCCATGTTTCTTGTTTCACCACACACACTATAATCATGTGTGTCTCACGGTCCTTCTTTACTGCCTCTCTTTTTTTTGTTTGTTATTGGCTACCAGGAAATGAAGGCCCGCCTCCTGTAATTAATGGGCACAATTATGTAATTGAGGAGTGGTCTGCAGTCTGCTGCAAATAGGACCAGATGTCTTGAAATTCAGTTGTTCTGATCACTTACAGTGGGGTCAGCGCCCGTACCAAGACCTAGCTCGCCCCCACGCAGCTACCCAGACCCTCTTTTCTTTCTCTTGTAAATAAAGACTTAATGGTTTACAAGCCGTCCAATAACCGTAATACCTTCAGAGCGAATTAGCTCACAAAGCGGCCAGACACAGGCTGGGAATGAAGCGAGACCACTGGGGAGAAGAAAACACACCCACGTGCATTTCTTTTCTTTTCTCAAGCAGAGTTTCAGCTTGAAGATAATGTGTGTTGGACTGGGGTTGCTGTTTTAAACACAGACATTGTGTTGATTAGAGCTCTGACAGAGATTGAAAATCAGAAGATGAAGGATCCCTGCTCAGAATAAAGCAACTACTTGTGTACTTCCTTCTGGCCTCTTATTGTCGCCGTGTGCATGCACGCACACACGGACACGTGTGTGTCAGCACATTGTCGTGGCCAGCCCGACCAACCAAGCCTCTGGATTGGAAGTTTAGATTATTGCGAGGCCGCGGGGCTGATTTACATGCTGCTGATGTCATCCCCTCGCTGTGTATTCAGGTCTGCTCTGTTGCTGAGGCGCAGAAAAGCTCCATGCAGGCCGTTCAGTGTTTCAGTACGACACAGTGAGGGAGAAATCAAACTGGTTTACATTCTTAAACGCAGCACGTTGATTTTACCGAGTTTGACAGATAATTACCACGAGATTCTTTCTGCATTTGACTTTTTCGTCCATGTCTATGTTAAGCCAGCACCGCCACGAGGCCAAAATCTCTACTGTGAGAACTGCTGGTTGTTGAGTGAACTACTCTACTTCATCCTCTCCATCAGGGGATCTATTCGGGGGCTCGATGTGGGCCTGGATCTCTCTCATGCTGAGGAAAACAAACATTGAGAGCATGAAATACAGAAGAGACGGAATTGTCTTATCTGATCAACGTTCGTGGGTAAGAGACATGTTTCTGGAGGACAAACTACTTCATGAAGGAAATGCGTGTAATTTTCTTTTTTTTTTTAAACCAACAATTTTTCCAGTGCGAAAAAAAACAACATTACGGCATCATTAAAATGAGATAAACCTCAAAAAGCTTCTTTTTTTTTAAAGGTTGTTGCTCAATAAGCAGCAGAAGAAAAAAAAAGTTAGTTTAGTTTAGTTAAGTTAAGTTTAGTCAGGCGGGGCAGGGCCAAGCAGTCAGCCAGCCATGACGGTTGAGTTGTAAATGTGTTCCAGCAGGAAAAGCCAAGCTTCAGAGCAAAGCGAGCAGTCTGGAGTCGGCAACTTTCCCCTGCTGCACAGCGCACCGCCCTCCCTGCAGCCCACCCAAGAAGCAGCCCATGGGCATAAATTTGAGAGGCTGACTCGCCGCGGATTTAAAACAATCTGCATCGCTCTCTCCCTCCTCCACACTCACTATTAAATGTTGCTCTCGTTCGCTCTATATTCTCTTTTGCCCCTCGTTCCTCTCCGACAAATTCCACCGTTAATGAAAATGGAAAGCTCATTCTCAGCATGTGCCAATAACAATAATTTCTTTGAAAGGCTTCATTAAGTTTGCAAATATGCCGCAAACGGACTGTGTTTTTGTGTGCGACCGTACGATCTTCATATGGGATTCTGCTTCTCTGCTGTAAAGAAGACGACTGCAAAGCTTCGTCGAAACAAAGTTAATTACACCTTCCAATCGTTTATTGTTTCCTGAAGGGAATTATTTTCTCAATAACAGCTTCAGCACAAAGTTAGACTTCGAAGTTTCCATTTAGGTTTTATGGCACCGGACCACAGGGAGCATAACTGTAAACAATATTTGATTGATGCTACAGAGGAAAACATCCAGTCAGTTTGCTTCAGTTTAGGCTATCGCAAAACCAACAAAACAAGCGCACCACATCGCTTTGGTTAATCACATGCTGCAGAGCTCGTCAGCCGGAATGAGCTTGATTTGGTCGCAGATGCGTCTCTTCGACGGAGGATTTATCATCATTTCTGCTACGAAAACAATCAACAGATGTTACTTATGAATTCAAATAAAGGCGCAGAGTTTTTCTTGAGTCATCTTGGTGAGTCTGTGACTTTCTACACGCAGCCTGAAGTCCGATCAAAGCGCTCTGTAGACCGAGTGTCACGTCAAATCTGTTAATAAATATGAGTCTGTTTGACTGAGTGAAGTTACCTTTGACCCACAGCAGATCCGTGTCAGTGTATCGGTGACGGCTCGGCCTGCATTTGGCTCGCAGTGGTTGTAAGTCATGTGCGTGTGTCACTGTGCTACCTCCGTGCACGAGGACTGACTTCCTGTTATGGCATCTGATCTGGTTAACGTGGCATCGGCGAGCCAATGTAGATTCTCACAACTGTCACTTACGGACAGAGCAGGGAAACAGGGATAGAAAAAAAGACGCGAGGGGCCGAGCAACAGCAGAGGAGGAGGAGGAGAGAGAGAATGGGAATGAGGAGGGAGATTTATACAGAACTGGAAACGTTCTAAGAAAAGTAAGAAAGCATCTTTCTTTGTGGTTTCAGAAGGCGGATCACACTATTCCTTTCTCATGAGCGTGCAGCACTGTGCAGTGATGCGGTTTGGGTCACCCCTTGTTCAAAATGACATTTTTGGAACTATAAACTTGGAACACATTAAGATGCTCTTTGTTTTACCTAAAAATACGTACGAGGGATGCCGTTAACTGTAAATGGGTACTTGCTTTTCAAAATCTAAAATAGGTTTTTATACAGATCTTATGGCTGAGAATACGCTCTCTCAATCTTGGAGGTTTCGGGGGTTTGCTTGATTTATCATTTGCAAGATAATTACAGGAAAAGCGAGCAGCCGTTACCCCAGAGCACAGCATCCTCTGACATAGAAACGTGACTAAAAATGTCCTGAACAGCGAGGATTGAAAATTCTCACATACTCAAAGTTGGAATTAAAAGCCTGAACGAATTCATGGTCTTGTTTACTTTCCATTTCCTGACCTGAAAGAACTAAATCAAACTATATTCTGTTCATGTGAACTTTTTTATGCCCAGCGATTAATGAAGCAGCTTCCCATATTTTGTTACATAAAAGAAAAAAGATATTCTTGTCACATTGCTTCGCTATCAGCACCAACACTCAAGTAGCGTATTGACACTATTATATATTTCAAAAAAGAGAGAAGTGCTAATCAGCACTGTGAAGCACTCACTGGGGACAACTGGTGCATTAAATAATGATGTATTAACTCAAATATCAAGAAGCTATCGGCCCTCATGTGCAGCTGCATCTATGTGCGTATCTGGCATCTAAACGTGCTGCATACCGTTGCACGAGTGACCACAAATATCCGCGTTCCTCCGTAGATTGATGTGTTGATGCTCGCCGTGCGCATTAAGACGAGTGTGTGGGAAGTGGAATAGCGAGTTGCCTGAGAATATCAATCGAGCCAAGGATCTTCTGATGTTATCTCATCTCAGATAACCGAGTTGTTGTCCAGAAGGCTCGTCACAAACACACGCAACATGGATCTGCCTCTGCAGTCTGCGCTCTATTTAGCAACTCCTTCCTGCTCTCGCTCTCTCTCTTTCTCTCTCTCTCTCTCTCTTCCTCTCTCTCTCTCTCTCTCTCTCTCTCTCTCTTTCTCTCTCTCTCTCTTCCTCTCTCTTTCGCTTCATGGTTGGAAATAATTATTCCAGCAGTAAAATGTAATAGCTTATCACATAAAATGGCTTGGAAAATGTAGTGGTTTACATAGAAAGTGCTAAGGAGGAGTAATCTACACCTCTCCACTTAAAATTAAAAGGAGGGATTGCAGATTTGTTGGAAAGGAAAGATAGAAAATAGAAAGCCCTTTTCATCTGCTGCATCCAGATGTTTTGTGTCTTGTGTTGTGTTGAATTCGAAAGGCTTCAAATTCCATCAAAACTCTCTGGATGACCCTCCCCGGCAGCATAATGGAGACTCGGGTCTCATTGGTGGACGTCAGAGAGACGCAGGCAGTGAGGAGGGTGAGCGTCAGACCCGTGTGTTGTAATTACACTGATGATGGCAGCACCCGAACGCACCGTGGCTATGGCAACCTGCTGAAATAACAAACACCGCCCCCTCTTCCCATTTAGGACAGTGCGCCGTGAGTCACCAGCGGCTGCTGAGAACACACACATTGAACACACACGCGACACATTCACACGTGCAGGTACACAATCGTAGACAATCACACACCTGTAAACAACAAATGCACCCAATTATTCTGCTATCCTGCAGTAGTTAGACTTTCAATAAAATAAAAAAGTCACAGATGCTGCTAATGTTTCGCCGTTGTCATCCACGGCCGACCACCAACTCTCAAAGAAAAACCCAACCACGAGCCCATTGTTGCAAACCGCGCTGAAGTAGGAGCGAGAAAATGAGTAAGTACCAGCGTGGGTTGTTGGTGCATGTGAGAGCAATTCCAAATCTCACCTGGATCCTATTAGCGCTAGTTTGATTTCTAATATCAACCACATGAAATGATAGTTAATAGTCGGCATGCCTAACTGCTTTGACACACGCACACACACACAAGTTGATCAAGAACCGCCACCCTCATACAAAGGAGGAGGAAAAGGGAACGACTCTGCCTGTTACTGTCAGCAGCGATGCTTAAATCTGCTCATACACACACACACACACACACACACACACGCGCACACACACACATATTCCTTCAGGCAACAAACACTACATTTACTAAAGAATTCGACCAGCATCGCTCCTAATGCCGCCCGCTGTGCCACGTGTGACTTGACATTTCATGTCTGGTCTTAAGGCATCAGAGCGGTGCGCAGGCAGCAGGAAGAATCCACACAGGGTCAAGACATCGACTTGTTGGGCTGTTCCTCCATCGTTTCGTTGCTTGTTGTGCTCCCACCCGCATGCGAGCAGATCAAGATTTGCATCCATTGGGAAAGTCTGGTGCCAGAACAGGAAGTCGTGGTCTCTTTATGGGCCGAGGAGGAAAGTAAGGGTGTGGAGGTCCAAAGGCAATTTCTGAGAAAACGCGTTTGCTGCTTGGATTATGTTGTGTTGAAATGTTTGATCGATCGAGGGAAGGGCTACGGTTCTCACGCCTGATGAATTCAAAGGGCGGCGTTCGGGGTCGGAACCAAAGTAGCGTGTCCGACGTTCAGCGCTTCAGTTGCCTTCCCCCGAAACCAAACCTGGACCATAGTTTGTTCGCCATAACGCCAATCTTTTGCTCACCCAACGGAGTTGTCATTAAACATAATCGAAGGTTTTTGTCAGCCAACATCAATATTCCCTCTGGCAACAGGGTTGTTTTAAGGTCCTTATTGTTGCCAATTCTCATATGATGAGCCTCTGGGTACAATCAAATCACACCTGACAGAAACACTTCAACAACTATTTCCATTGTTGATTAATATGTGTTATTATTTTTATTCATTGTTTTGTCTATGAAACGCCAGAAGATAGTGGAACGTTATGGGATCTTGCTTTTCCAGAACAACCAACATGAGCAGTGAATGTCCAGTCAAAAGTGAGGTTTAAACTTCACGCATCCTTTAAAATACTGACATGTAACACAGCCGACCTGTCATTTTTCTATTCCTTTGAACGGATTGCCTCTGGAGATCAATTTGTCTGATGTGCCTTCTAATGGGAGGGTAAACTCTAAGAGACCATGAACAATGATTTCCAGAATATTGCGCATGACTGCAACATTTCCCCTCTTTAATATGCGTGTGCCCTTTGGCTAATGTGAGTCAAACTTTCTAAAGTGTCTAATGCATTTGGCCTCTGGTGTCATTCATTCTCATTACAGCGTGATAGATGTGTCCAATGATATATTTCTAGGACGAGGGATTTTCAGATTGCTGGCTTGAATAATAACTGTGGCTCCCATTGAATAAAGTGAGGCTCGACGATAACCAAAAACCGACAGGCGACCACAAACAAGTCACTCTGGTCTCCATGAACAACCTCCATGAATGACGACATGCAACGCGAATGAAGCCTTGCGGCGCTTTAAAGCAACACCAATTCTATCCGATGAACCAAAATAACCTTCAAATACCAGACCCTGACACCGGCGATGTGAGGGCGCGGACCGTCTCTAAATGAGCCTTGAAGTGCGGAAGGGGAAACTAGAAGATGAGGAGAGAAAGGAGTAGCGGGGGGATGAAGACAGAGAAAGAGTGTTTGATTGTGTGTGTGTGTGTGTGTGTGTGTGTCTTCTTTGCTCATGTGTCCTTTGGAGCATCCCCAGGCCTGTCTACTCTGTTCTCTCGGAGACCGAAGCCGATCGGCTCTGCGCTGTGAGCCTACATGGTTTTAGCCAGGGCCGGCACAGACAGACAGCTGCTATTAAACCCTGATTGTTTCAGGTTCACAGGGTGTGAAAGGGTCTGATTGAGAGGCTGTGATCCCAGTGAGGGTGGTCTTTCTGCCCCGCTCATCCCCCCCACCCCCCACCCCCCCTCTCCTCATCCCTCACCTCCCTCTCACTGGAAGGTGGGAGGGTGTTGGGGGAAAGGAGGCGGAGGATTGGTGGTGTGTGTTTGTGTGTGTGTTGGGGGCCGGGGTGGGGGGGTGTGGAGGCATCACGTGACGCATGTTTCTTGCTGAGCGGACCAAAATGGAATCTGCACAATAACACGCCACTTGTTGCTGCCTATCGGGGTACCAATGCATCACGGAGCTGGCGGCTGGATTGAAAAATTGTAAATGTTGCTAAAGAGGAGTTTTAGAGATATCAGCCGTAGAGATGTCTGCTTTCTCCTCAAAATAATGGGACTACATGGCACTCGGCTACTGAAATAAACCAGGCAACTCACACCAAAATCATCCAGATTGATGACTAGTATTACAGGTGAGAGGTGAACTGTCCCTTGAAGTGAACAGATGAAGCCTACATCTACCTTTGTTTATACTGTCTGAACGGGAGGGGGAATTCGTCCCACTAAATTCAATTGTATTCAGCCTGATAGAGACTTATCAGCGCTCTGATATGCCCGTGATAATCCACATCAGTCCTCTCCTGTGACTGGATAGGAGGACAGTCACTTCCTGTATGGTCTATTTGTTTAAGAGCATTTCCATTAAGGAGCCTTTTGGCCTTAACACACTTGATAAAGACCAGGGAGGGCGAGGAAGCTCCCCTGCAGAGCTTTTCACACGTGGCCAAAGGACAAGTGCACTTTCCTCCTTCGTAACTTCCCCCCTACCCTCTCAACCTTGAGAAGGGCCCGACTTCTCCTCTGTAAAGAGCTGAACCCAAGCTGTTTACTTGATTATATTTTCTGTTTTTCTGTAATCAAACAAATCATACAAGGCACTTACACGCTTGGTTTCCAGTTCCCCACAAACGGAAACTTGAGTTTCACAAAACATCCTAACATCTGACCTCTATCCTACTCTTGTCCAGACTAATGAACTAAAACTACATAATATAACAATTACATAATCCACAACTTCCCTTATTAACGTCCAAATAAATCATTGTCTCTCCCTCTCATGTTTTTGTAGATCTACTAAAGACCCTTTTGTGGCTTACAAATACACTCTCTCTATGTGTATGTGAGTGTGTCTGTGCAAATACTGTTTAGGGAGGATGTGAGTTTGTGTGCTCAGCACTTCTCACTGTCACTTTGGAATAAATAAGTGTTTGGCTGTCCTATTGAGTCCAGTGTTGACGCTCTTCAGTCCAGGGCCACTACATGAACACCAGTGGCCTAATCTTCCCACATTAGCAGCTACAGTCGCCTCTTATACAGATAATTAAGTTACATTCAATAATCTATCTCAGATTAGACATGGACTATGGGAGGCTTCGCTGCATGTTTATTATAGCCAATAGGAAGAACAAAAATGCAGCAGTACATTCAGGGAGTTATTGCAACATGTACGGGAGCTTACTGAAGTACTCCTGACGCCTCACACACACACACACACACACACACACACACACACACACACACACACACACACACACACACACACACACACAGTGCCAGGCCATGGTCTTGTTTTGTGGGTGTCTCAACAGAAAATCACATTTGGAAAAGATATCGGCACCTCAAGTATTTCAGGTTACAAGAAACAGCTGTTCTCGGGTGGCCCTGCGACCCTGGGCTGTGCCAGATGAGGTTTAAACTGTGCTTGTAGTCAGACCACCAAAATAGGCACTTCCCCCGAGAAATGAACGTATGGAGGCAGGACATAAATATGATGATGTCTAAACTCAGCATTTTCTCCACAGTTAATCGAAAAGATATCGTGCCAACGCTAATTTGCGATGGGCAGGAATGAATCCACAAAACCCGGTGTATCTCACGCAACACATTTGGAAGGGTTGGTGGTATGCAACTCAATTGTTAAGGCTTGCAGCGCACATGAAGTGTAAAGCAGCCTTTTTAAATGAAGTCAACGCTCCCAAAACGGTAAAGTCACCTTAGGGGATAAAGCCAAAAGAAGACGCGCTAAACCTGTAGTGTCCAAAAGCTTCACTAATAACACAACTGCACGTTTTCCCCCCACTTTAGAAAGTACGACAGGGATCAAAGTAGTGGCGAAAAGTTCAACACAGCGTTGTTCCGACCACGAACAAACGCGTAATTAGCTATTTATCAATGGTCGCCTGTGATTTCAAGAGCGAATCGGAGCCACCAGATACTCACCTCAGGTCAATGCAGGAACATTCAGCATGAAACTTTTGGACTTGATTCCCAGAGTCCTTGGAAGAGCTCAGAGTGTCCAAGGACTGCGGGGGGAGAGAAAAAAAAAGTGTGAGAGAGGCTTCCAGTAAAGCCTCCCTTCTTCTTCTTCTTCTTCTTCTTCTTTGCTCTTTCTCTCGACTTTCTGGCAAGACGCGCTCGGATGGAGAGGACGGGATTCTTCACAGAAAGCGAGACTTTATCCGGTTTCAGACGCGCTTCTCCATGGCGTTGTTGGACTTCAGAGTCACTTTACGCGAACGGTGACAAAATTGAACCCCATGTTCGGGCTGTGGAGTCCCTCAAAGCCCCCGGAGTCGGTTGCACACAGCCAATGCGGGAATGCACCCCCCCCTCTCCTCCTCCCTCCTCCCTCCCTTTCTCCACAGACCGTGGACCACCCCGAAACAGGAAGTTCACTTTTTGTTTTTCTTAAAGAAGGGCCATACTGCCTCAGTTTCCCCCCTGAAAGTTAACATGCACTCCAAATTATGGAGCCGGGCTCATGTCCACTCGATTCCTCGCACTTTTTCTTTGAGACTAAATGCCAATATAGGCTGACGTTTCTAACGAGTGTCGTTACGTTATTTAAAGACATTGCGGCATGCATGTGTTGAGAAAAGACTTGGATGGGCACGGCTAGGTCTAAAGCAAGTGCGGTCATATCTAGTAATTGTAAGAATCTATCTATAAATGTTTTTGTTTACTTTAATGGTGTAACTTCATAGCAGCCTCTCGGCAGCGTGTGTGGCTGCTGGCTACGTGTGGGGATGCTGCAGACCACAAAACCTGGACTGGAGTTTCAGGACCAGTGCCACTGGGAGAGGTGGAAGAAATACCCACTCCTTGAGTCAAAGTAGTAATACCACAGTGTGGAAATAAGTCATGCATTGGAAATGTACTGAAGTAAAGGTAACAAATGATTGGCATCAAAAGTAAAAATGCCTTTTGTGCAGTGTTGCTCATTTCAGAAGAATGTGCGTTATATTAGACTATAATTATTACTCATCCATGAATGTGTCTTTACTTTAATGTTGCATATGGTTTAGTATAGCGCTAATTCTAATTGCTTTTTACTGCTGTGAAATTAGCTTAAATATTTTAATTAATAAACGTTTATTTGTGGATTATTGCTAATCTGAAATCTTACTCTGCAAAGTAACCAACATGGAATGAAAGTGGAGTGCAGTAAAAAAAAAAAGTACAATAGTAGTAGAAATATAAAGTAGCAGGAAATTGAAATACTACAAGTACCTCACATAATTGTACTTAACGATCCTCTATTCGATGGTCAGAGCAGTAATATTGCAGCAAATGACGATATAGCGGAGTAATGTCTACCTGAGCAGAGGAGGAAGTGTGTGTTATTTCTCTGTGCTGTGTCTATGGAGCCGTTTGTGCATGAGTGTGCCCCACTGGCCGGCCCTTAGCTGCAGCATTCCCAATCTAGTATACTGCATCTTATTCTGTTTAATATAGAACACACATGCAATACATGCACAAACAAAACTGCAAAAAACTAAAAAAGGAATAATTAAGAATCACGTTAACATTCTACAATACAATATTACGCAATTGTACTGCCCTAGTTAGTCACTTAATTGTTTGTTGTGTATTTAGTTAGCCTTGGATTCAGGGACAGTGTGGGCTCAAAACCCAAACACATCAAACGCCCAATTATTGTTCTTTGGGTTCATATTATTTAATAGATTTGTGCTATTAAATAATGATACATTATTTACCTGGTTGGCCAGGAAGTATTATTTTATAATTGGAATATGAAACAGTTCTGTTTGTATATAATGATGCTATGTTAAGTCCACTGTGGGCCTGTGTACTAAATGAAAATGCTGAGGTCACATCAAAAATGTCTTATTGAGCGTTTGATTTTATTGAGCTCCACCCTCTGGTGTCATTTCAGGTTGCAAAAACCAAGATGACCTCGGCCAAAATGACAAACTCAGGGTTTCAAAAACGCCAATGCACAAATGTCACGGTGACTGCGTCTCTGGTTTCAGTCAACATGACACATATATAGGCATGAAGCACTTTTACTTCAAAGTTACGATTGAAGCGGATTCAACGTGTGAACAGGTGGTGACCTGAACCAAGGCAGGAGTCCACCGAGAGCATATGGACGGTGGTTAAATCAGGTTTTTGTCAGTGAGAGTTGTGAGCTTTAGTCCTGCTGCATAGCAGCCAAGCATGGAAATCTTGGACATAAATCGGCCCACAGATGCTGGAGCCATATGCTTCTGACTGACTGCAGAGAGAATCCAACACAGACTCCACTGTAGATTATCAATGGGAGGAGATTAAAGGTGAAGCAGCCAATTGTGACCCTAAATATAGATGGCTTTATTGGATTGTGTCAGACATGAAGACTTCAAATCCAATTTCTTCCCCCGTAATAATCATTTGAATCCTTCTTTTTAGAAGATTGTATGCAATTTACACAATACACATTTTTTTGGAACTCAGTACCTCTAATGCTATATCGTATTAAGGAATACAAAACATAAAGAACTTAAGTGTAAAAGAAAATCAGTTTACACTAAAAATATCTTCATTAGTAATGCACAGACAGTTATTTTGATTTGAGGATTTATATATAAAGATGTTCCCTTTAAAGTGAATGATGGCCTTAAAGCTGCATTAATTTACTATTTTGTCCACTTGGACCCAGGATACAAATGTGGTATACAGTATTATTTATTGAGTTTACACATCCAGAGGCCATATATACACATTAGTATTCATTTAAAGTCGTGATTCTGTCCTGACGAATGTAAATCCAATATTCAATCTCATTTTTATGCTTTTTTAGGTATCCATCAGCCCTTGAAGAAAACGTAAACTGTCTGATTTAAATTGCTAGCCAGTCGGTTTGTTGGATATCTTTGTTGTTGCTACAAACAGCTGCCTTCTGCTGCTGGTAATGAGATTACAGATTAAGAGCAGTCACACCACACCTGTAAATAGATGCGCTTTGCTGGTCAACCGAGCCACTGCTTTCATAGATAATATTGATTGCTGCAGCTTTAAAGTACAGAAAGACATTTCCAAATGTAATCTAACGGAGAAAAAAATATATCAAACGAAAACTTTAGCCATGCTTCCTTTGAGAAATACCCAGAAGAAACATTGCTGTGTTTTTTTTCACTCTATGTCTAAAACAAATCTAAAGACCAAACATATTTCTAAATGAAGCCGAGAGAGGAAAGGTGAATAGGAGATAAATACAAGTTCCAGATGTCTTCCTCTGGCACAGGAGGGATTAGAGAGAGTGAAAGCAAAAGCTGACGTCCAGTTCAAGTGAACGTCAGAGCTGAGAGCCGTCCATGAGATGATACCTCATTGCTCATCACTTTATTTTTTGAAACCTAGCCTGGCATGTTCACCCAATATTTCACTGTCAAAGCAATCAGGTGGTGATTGCTTGCACTTCTGAAATACACTTTTACTTAAACCATTGTGAGTTGCCAGAATATAAAATGAAGCGTATAAATACACTAGTGTGTAACAGTAGCAAAAGTAGAATTAACTCTCTACTGAAAATGAAAGAAAGTGTCGCACGGGTGGAGGATGAAAGAGCATCCAGGTTTAGAGTGTTTAAAGCCACCCGAGGACAAACGTGCACGTGAGGCAAGGCGGAGAAAGCAGGTGTCACTAAGACTCCGGGCAGCTGGACACTATTACGCCGCGCAGCGAAATCCACAAAATCTTTTACAGGATTTGTTTTTCCATTGCAGATGGTCCTTTGCACATGTTTCCTTCCTTGGGCCGGGCTCCCAGGCTCTCAGTGCTGCAGCCCTGCAGGTACAATATAGAAGGGTGCTGTCTTCCTGCACCGGGTTTCACCTCAGGCCTCACACGCTGAAGAGAGGAAACTTGGAGAGCAAGAGATAAACAAGTCAAGAGGAGGAGCAGTTCTGCATGAGCGCCGACGCCGTCTGTCACTGCACGGTCGGGAGTCCAGTTTTACTGCGTGCCTTTTGTTCGGATAAATATAGACTGATTTTAAGAGTTTTTCACCATCGTAATCCAAAAAAAGACATTACATCTTCACATTGCACATTACGATTGAATAACATGTTCTGAATTTAAATTAATAGCAACATAATGCAACACTGGTGACTTTTTATATTGTTGGGAACAAGTAAAAGAAACACATATGTCACTTACTATGCACTTAATATATTATTTATTTGACTGACAATTGAATGTTATACTTAACACTATTTATTCTAGCAGGCAAAATACATTAGATCCTGCGTTGCACACTAATACGTTTTTAAAGTTAAAAAAAAAACATCACTTTGTTTTCCTCAAATTACCCCAAAATACTCTAAAAAATATCCATTTGCGTTTAATTTAATGAAATACAGATTTATATTAAATTTGTGGGGTGTGTTTAATGGTCTGGAGTTTAAATAAATGATAAATAATCTTTTAAATTACTTCAAACCTCCTGTTCTCTTTTCATATCAACATCTCTTGGAATATTTAGCAGGAGATCTATCTTTAAATGAATAAATCTTTAAATAAAGATACATGAACAACGAAGCAATCAAGACTGTGAAGTGTGAAAAGACATGTTCATGGAGTAGGTGTTCAAAGTTTTTAAACATATATTAGTACAACAGACCGGTCACGAGTTATTGTAATCTGGACTGCTTTCAATGGATTATGTCCGAGACTGTAAAACAATTTAAACAAGAGATTGGCTATTAATCATTTATATTATTTTATCTTCCATGAATTAATGATGAATGAAAGACAAGGTTTAATTTGATCAGAAATATAGCTAAGGTGTGTTTACAGTAGTGAATTATTAATATTTCATTGTCTGTTTGGGAAATGTTGCAAAAATGATATGGTATAAATACTGTATATACTAGTTTCTTGATGTAAATGACTGTCATGTTATACGTGAGCCATATTTTTCAACGTAACATTTTATCAATAATTAGTTCACTCCAAATCTTTTTGCCAATATCACCAGAATGCCGCTGTAAGTGCACATAGTGTATCATTTGAATGGCTAAATACTCATATTCTCAGAGTGTTCTGTGGAGGAAGTGTGACATAATTGAGGCTCGAAAACAGTTACAGAAACAAGTAAATGCAATTGATATTGCCTGTGTAAATAATATTGTCAATGTGTTTTCTATCTATCTATATAAAGGAGGTCCTTTTGGTATTGATTTTTAATTGTAGTCTCGGCCACCAGAGGGCAGCATACTACAAGCCTGAGAACAGGGCAAACCAGAACACCATGGAAACAATGCTGCATTTACCTGTTTACAGACATCACCTGACCAGCCACTTCCATCAGATGGAGAGAATCCACATAATCTCAGCAAATACTGTTCTATGTGCCAGGAGAGGCATGTGTTATGCCCTTTCATGCCCTGGAATGTCCAGGTATGTATGCAATAAAATGTTACAACAAAGTATGTTATATGTTCAGATGTGCACCAGCTGGTTATAAATCCAGCTGGTTAGGACCAGAACCCATCATATGCATAATGTGCTTCATATAAGTTCAGTCAATAAAAGAAAAGCTGCTTTATCCGATGTCGATGTCTCTTATTTTGCAGTTAAAATTAGACCGTGAATCTAATCTGTAAAAACTGTATTTTAATTCAAAAAAATGATATAACCTGCTCGCACACTATGTGGTTTGGGATTAAAAACGGAATCTTAAACTGTAATCTTACTGTAATTATTGCTTATTATATTTGATGATAATAATCAGGTCATGCATACTAAAGCATCATCGCTCACTGTATTTACGTATGTGTTAAACTGAGTGTCTAATCTCATCAAGCAAAACTCTGCAGGTCTTGGCTGTTACATCTGTAAAGTGACGCACGAGAAGCTGGCATACAATAACCTGATTGGATGGATTGTGTTTAGTCTTGCTTGACAGAATTAGGTCCCGACAGGACATTGTGTGAGTGAGGGTTAAGGTGCAACAGCAAGGACTGTGACAGTAATTCCCTGAGCTGTGCGAGTGCAAGCTTCTGTTGGGTCATGAACTATTTCAATCCAGCAGCCCCCGTCCTCATTGAAGCACCTGAACCCACCTGTTTTGAATATACCCAGCTTCAAAAGCGAAAGAGCCAAACGGAAGCATTGTCCGAGCCTATTTTCATCAAATATACACTTTCTCTTTTTATGAGTTCAGCATTTCACAGATTTTTCAAAGCACCGTGAGAATAATTCTCAAACGATAACCTGACTTTGGCTCCATCTGATGGCAATAGCAAAAATCACATTATGACAGACGACCCCCCCCCCCCTCCTCCCATCCCGCCCTCCCTCCCACAGAGTCGGATATTAAGATTGTGCCTTGCCTTTATTAGCACAACTATTTCTCCTCAGACTGATATCTTCCCCACCATATTTAAATGTCTATAAACTATACAGTTGTTACATATTTTGTTGAGTTGTGTACTTAGCAGGCAGTTACCACAGAGTCTGATCAATAGAACTGGATAATCAATGAGAGCTCACAAGGTTCACAGTTAGATCCCTGGTCTCCCCAACGTTCACACCTGTCAAAAGAAAGTCCTTGTTCAAGGGTCATAGAGGTTACTCAACTAAGAAACACCTACGGATGGTGTGCATTTGCCTATTGTGCTTGTTTTAGCTTTCTTTATTGGATTGTTTGTCACAATAACCATACATTGTGAGTTGTCAATGTATCAGGAGCCACAGTTACAGTTCTCACAAGTTACCACCTGGAGCATAGTACAACACTTTTCCCATTGGTCCATCATTTCCAGTCATCAGGTTCGCTGTGTTCTTGGGATAGAGAACATGGCATAGCTGGGGTAACTTTGTATGGCTTGGGGAACTGTGTTGTTTTTAATGTTTTGTCTGATTTGTAATCAGCAATGTATCTGTTGTCATGTCATATATTTTAGAGCCATACAGTGCCAAAGCCAATCTCCAGGGTGGGACTGTCTTTGAGACACTTAGCTCAAAGCCTACGGTATTTGGTAAGTACTATTGGCTCCATATATCATAAGTAAGGTGTGTGAAATTGTTCTTAGGCATTTAAAATCTGCTTGTTTTGATATGTTTTTATGAGACACGCAGGTGCCAACTTTGACTTGCCAACTTTGACTTGCCCTAGGCTTACCAAGGATTTTTTCAGGCTGGAGATGAGCTGTCGTTCTTTTGAGAGTAGGGAAGTATTCCAAAATATGTTCACTTGCAGAAATATGATCTTTTCACCAAACCCCAACATTGAAAGCTTGAAGGTTGGTACCTCTCTGACAAGGCACACGTAGTGCTTTAGGCTACTTGAGCTTTATTTTGAAGCCTAGGTTTCCTTCAGACAAAAAAAGCTCAAATGTGAGCAGGGTCCTGTAAAACATCGACGTCTTTGACAAATGTTTAAAAGGGCCATTGCCTCACCAATGCCAAGGAGTTTGGGCCCTCTTTGCCCAAGTTGAACATCAGTTACAGTACTTGCTCTGATCAGTATTTCCAAACATCTGTTGTGTTTCGGTTGAGCAACAGGAGATGGTTCTGTAACAAGGCACCTCTGATGTAACACATAGAGATATAAAAGGTAAGTAGGGCTGTCCTAATGGGATCATCCTGTGGATTTTAAAGTTAATCGCAGTGCGTTGGAGCAAGAATGTAATCAACACACAGATCAAGAACCTTTGAAATGATTTGTAAGACACAAAAGGAAATGTTCAAACAAATGTTAAAAAAAAATTGCAAAAAGTATTTCTTTTCGTGAGGCCAACAAAATACATCTTGGCTTAATGTAGGTATTTGGTATAATGTTTTCTATAAACAATTATAAGTTGGATACATACAGTAAAAGACATGTAATTCATATACAACTTTAATATTGCCCTGAATCTCTCTAAATACAGTATATCAGTTATCTCAGCTATGTTCACATGTATTTGTGTAAAGTGCATTGCAGCAGTTGGGTGGTCAACATGGGAGATCACTAAATAATTGAATAATTGATTAATTTGACCGAGTCAACCGTGAATCTGGTGATACTTTTGGAATGAGAACCAGCTGCACTTTACAAGACCTTTTCTCTGTTTGCTGTCCATATTAATAGCTCAAATCCCTACATAATGCTATGGCAAGATTACTTTATGGCAAACATTTGTATTGCTGCATGCATTAATCTGCACTCATCTAAAAACACCTAAAAGTTGTTGTTTACTGTTCACCTGAGGACAAGCGGGGGAAAGGAGTGAGAGTAGTTTCTTACCCGGCTGTTCTGTCACAGCGGGGACGAGTCGGACTGAAACCTTAACCCTCCCCAGGGGATTTGCGGGATTGCGAGTGCAGTGAAGGATTAGGGTTTACCAAACAGTCGGTCTTTGGGTCAGTGTGTCAGTATATCAGTGAGTCAGTGACTTTATTTTTCCCAGAGTAGGTCAGCTAGCGGTTTTCCATTAGCGAGTCCAATGACGTTACTTCCTGGTCTCAAAGAGTGTACTCACCTAACACCGAACCTCTATTCATGCCCCAAAACCCACACGGGAAGCACTTAACCATATTCTTCTCCTAACATAAACATAAAGCCTCTTTTTTCATACATGGCAAAGCTGTGAGATTTATCATTATTCATTCATATATTCACATGTTGCGTACTAGATACTGATAATTTATATTTTGAACCTTTAGATGAAGTGATATATATATATATATACATAGTATATTTACATGCAAGTGCTAGTTTTGAGATACCTCCTGATCTTCCAGCACCAATATACAGTGGAGGTGATACATCAATATTAATTCTCTTAATAATCTCCAGGCATTAACGTCGAGGGTTTTGACAACTTTTTGCTTCTGCTGCGAGCACCCATGACAACCATTAGGTCTATTTATTTTGTAGAAAGTCGCTATAATGAAAACACTACTACATCAAAGTGTAACAAAAGTACTGAAAAGATACTCACAACATAAATATAGCAGAAAACAACAATTTGTGGTATGGTGTTGTGTGTGTGTGTGTGTGTGTGTGTGTGTGTGTGTGTGTGTGTGTGTGTGTAGTAGTAGTAGTAGTTGTTGTAGTAGTTCATGCCTACCTGGTCTTCTTATCTGTCTTTTGGGAGCCGGGCCGGCCACATTTGCATGTTAGGGCATGTGAGTCCCTCGTCTGTGTGTCCCACTGGCTTGCTAATCGCCGCTCTGCTCTGTGCACACATGGCAGTTACTGCAGATGACGGCATAGTCATGTAAGCGTGACGCCCACCCTCAGGTACTGTTAGCTGTGTCAGCGCTGTTCCAGTTGTTCTCGCTGTCAGCTCCGAGCTCCTGGCTCAGTCGTAGCCACGTTGTTGAGAGTCAGTGCAGGCCGTC
Source organism: Clinocottus analis (assembly GCF_023055335.1). Classification (NCBI taxonomy): domain Eukaryota; kingdom Metazoa; phylum Chordata; class Actinopteri; order Perciformes; family Cottidae; genus Clinocottus; species Clinocottus analis. The sequence goes on from NW_027176042.1 coordinate 17,798,852, forward strand.
CTCGCCGAGACATCATGCGGTCTGAATGTAGTATAACAATAAAAACAGGCAAATAAAACTCAACCTATATGCATGATGAAAAATCACGAGGTGTAAGTGAGAAAATATGTTTCATTAATCGGAGGAACTCGCCTTTTGTGAGTTTGTTCTTTCAGGGTCAACATTTCTGATCCAAATATATCACAACTTAATTTTCCAAACAAATGTATCTTTTACAGCCCTTGCTGTCTCCAAGTCTGCTGCTTGCTGGCCGCTTTATTTTAAGGCAGCCCCTAAAGTAGGCCACCGTGATGGGGCATATGAGCATTAGTAAGTAACTTCTACTGTCTACTATACGGTTCTTTCGGAGTTATTTTGTTACTACTCAGGATTTGATGTACCATGTAAGTCAAGTAGGACCATTGTTTTCTTCTGCATTTATTTTTTTTATTCCATTAGAAAAACGAAGATGCATCAATGCTAATTTTAGAGCAGTTCACTGTAACCCCAGAAGGGGATGCCCAATACCTAGACTGCATCAAACAGGAGGCCTCAGTTAAGTACATTTTCTATGACTAATGAATGAATGGAGAGTGCTATAGCTCACTTTTCCAGACTCCCTATTCAACAATGCCCTCAAGTATGAGAAAACCCAAACACTAAAATGACCCTAAGCTAAATATCTAAAAAAAAATAATGAAAAAAATAACTGTGTCATACTTCAGTTTGGTAGACATGACTGGTATTAATAGATTTTTTTTTAGCGAGTCTGCTAGATGTATCGTACTGATTAAAGTGTCTGTGGGTCATGAGAGACCTCTGGACATAAACATATTTGGATGCAAGACTGTAACTTATTATTCACTGTGATGTGGTGATAGCAATGCTGAATAGAAGATAACGACTCCACTATAGTTGTTTTTTTTACTTGCGTTCACACCTGGCTGCAACCATCTTATCACAACATATCGCTCTTGTTTGTTTTCCAACTTATGAACTATTAAAATGTTCATCTTTTTAGAAACTGAGAGTAGGCAGGGTTTTTGTTTTTTTTCTGCACTCTTAATGAAAAATCTGAACTTGACATATAATGTCATTAGATTATTATTGCCTGATTAGACTGTGAGGTAGACTCACTGGACCATACAGCTTCAATCTAGCTGGTCTGCATTAAACTCAAGGATCCGAGAGCCATTTAACTAATACAATATTGAGTAAGGGAAGATTGTAGATGAAGATTGTTTCTGGTCTCACAGAATTGACATTTATTTGACGTTTATTTAACCAGATAAAATCAATTTAGAACTAGCCAAGAGGCAGTAGCACAGTCCACACAAGTGCCACAAACAGTGCAAGTACAATACAGAATGACAAACACAAACACATGAGAAAATGGTTTAAAACAACATAGGTAAATTAATAAACACTATGTACAAGAAAAAGGCGGATATGAGAGAGAGAGAGAGAGAGAGAGAGAGAGAGAGAGAGAGAGAGAGAGAGAAGCCAGGGCTGGTTTAAGTACATCAGTCAACTATGACTTGTGTTGCAGCTTTTATTTGAACATGTTGAGAGAGGTGAAAGTTAGTTTCAGTGTGTTTTATAGTGAGTTCCAGTCATTTGCAGCGGCAAAATGAAAGGCGTCATGACCAAACACAGTGCGGACTTTTGGAATGATGAGCCTTATAAAGTCACTGGATCTTAAACGGCGATTGCTGTCAGAAACGTGCAGAAGATTTGAGAGGTAGCGAGGGGTCGTTCCCAAAATGGATTCGTAGGCCACGAGCAGCCAGTGTTGTAGCCGCATAGTATGGAGGCAGAGACAATCCATCCATCTGTAAAGATCACAGTGGTGGGTGGTGAAGGGGGCACATGTGGCAAAAGGGGATTGCTGAGTGGTGGACCGTGAAGCCGGTGCAACCATCCTCCTTGCGGTCAAGTAGTCAATGTACACACACGTCCTCTTCCATGCTGATGCTTAGTGTATCTTGTCGCTTTAAACTTTTTAATTATTGCCTTGACAGTGGAAATGGGTATTGAGATTTCCTTAGTCCATTTTCTGATTTGTGCAGCTCAACAACTTTTCTTTGCAGATACTCACTGCTTTCTTGGGCCTTTCCCGTATGACAAAGGGAGCTTGTCCTGTGTCACCTCATATTTATACCCCAGTCGAACAGGAAGTCCTGGTTGACCAAAAAATGTAAAATATGACTGGAAAACTATTTCAGTTTGATTTTAATCATGACCAATAATTGTTGCACACATGTTAAGGAGAAAAAGTTTTATTTAAATTTTTATTTTGATGAAAAGGCACAAGTTTTGTCAATATTTTGTGTAAAAGACCAAGAGAATAATCAGTAAAGATATGTTTTCACAGCCTGTTTTGCTCATATTTTTAAGGGTGCGCTGTATTGGAATATGCACAATCAAATTGATCCGATTATAGTCCACTTTGGGTGGTGTAATATCAGCACCGCCGTTGGCTGTAGAAGGGGTGTTGGCAAATTTTGGCAGAAAAGGACATTATGTTTTGACCTAATGTTTTTGAAAGTTCAGCCAGCAATTTTGGCAATTTGACATTTGCTGTGAGATGTTTTAAAAATGAAAGAAAAGGGGTTTATGTAAATGTTTGAGTTTGTAAATCTAATGTATTTTCTTCAGCACAAACTACATATTTATAGCTCAGTGTGCAGTGTATGGTTCACCATATAATGATGCGTGGCGTAAAGAAATAACTGGACACTCATTCCTAACGCTTCTTAAGATGGTTAAAATCAAACACCCTTTACTGTTTCTTTGTAAATCGATTATTTACGTCGACACTATTGTGTCAGCTTTACATCATAAGCAATCTCAAATGCATATGCGTAATGTGAAATTTCAAGTTAGTGCCAAGCAAATGAAATAACTGTTTACACACCAAACACAGACAGTCCATAAAGCCACTTCCAGTATTTGCACGAGCAAACAGACCCTTTGCCTACATGACTCATAATGTGATGACTAAAAAGGCTAAAGGAGGAGATCAGCTTTAGGAATAATATCCCCTAACTTCTAATATTTTATCCTTTATGCACTTGGAAATAAAATGAATATTAATTTAGCTGGTGTGAAAAAAATGCATTGTTAGGAAAAAGTACAACCATATACATACATATATATATATATATATATATATATATATATATATATATATATATATATATATATATATATATATATATATATATATAATTATTGTTTCTGTTCTAAGGCTGTGTGTCGTGTTTAAAGACAAGAGATACAATGAAAAATACTAACAAGGTTGATTTAAAAGATATATTTATTGAAAATATACATATAGCATGATATAAAAATAAAAAAAAACAATAATTACTTTAAATTTACTCAAAATTCAATTCCTGGCTCCAGTTCCTGACCACTTACAGTATACAGAAATCTGAGTGCTCTGCGAACACATGCATAAAAAAAAACAACCCTAGAGCATAAGAAAATAACAGGATTGACATTTGCTTTCTGTAGGACTACAGTATCTACATATTGAGTTAGTGCCCACCTAGGTTAAAGGTAGAAGACCCTCTAAGCAAAATTTGCGCTAAAAATACAGTAGGCTGATAAAGTGCTTATAATAAGTTATGGGTGGTGCCTCAATGTCACATTGAGTCCTAGGACAGGGGGTGCTCGCAAGATAAAATGATAAACAATAAGCTTGTTTTACATCGGTTGGAAAAAAATAACAAGTGCAGCTTCTAGAGGCGATAGAGAAAGGTGAAACATGTTTGTGGGCTATTTGGATAGAAGTGTCATGAAACATCTTGTTTTAATGCCCCGACGTACATGTGGGACAAACCCATGAAACATCATAACGATCATAACATCATAGAAAGCAGAAAATACATTTGGCTTTCACACCGTTTGGTGTAAACATAGGCGAGGAGGAGACAAGGCCTATTTGGTACTAGCAGTGTAACACTTTTATAGTTGATATGCAAGAAATGATTGCGTCATATAATTCTTCCTAACATATAATTACCTAAGGCATGTGCTTACAGATGGATGAATCTTTGACTCTTTGCCAATTTCAATTGAAAATCATATAAAAAAATGATTTTAAGTGGTTGTCAAATAATTCATTACTATGAGTTTGCAAGCTGATGCACGTTTTTTCTCATCTGTGAGTCAATCCTACATTTCTGTTACATGTTGCATCATAAGGCAATGCACTTGTTATTTTAGAATGGATGCTGCCATATTTTAATATCTACTTGATCATTATTTTTCACATAGGAAAATTGCACAATTACTCACCAGGACTATACATTGTGCTATTGGGATATGAGGAAGATGTTTGAATCCCTGAAAATGGTTACCATATTGACTTTAGTTGGAAAGTTTATAATTTTACATCATCCCAGAAAACTTTGGACTTTGAGAGATATAAATGCCAACGTGCAACACCACATGCTCATTGACCCAGCGGCCTCGAAGACCTTCACATAACCTGACACTGAAGCAATAGCTAAATGTTTGCTCACGCTACTGAGAAACGACCTTGGGTTCATATGCTTTCAGAGACTAGTTACCCAACTGATTAGCCGCCTTGTGTAAATAATACAGTGAAGATGCTGATCAAACATATTTCAACTTGCAGGCAGCATCGGCTGTGTTCAGACAGAACTCAGGGAAGATTTGACCTCTTTAAACCGTTTCAGTTCAATCCTAAAAACTGCTTTACAGTGTTTGTTGGATGTAATTCAAGGATAGAAGATAGTCAAATACATCAGTTATAGAATAGAAATAAAAGTATATATGAACATTGGGTCCCAGGCCCACGTAAAAATACTGCTTTAGGAATAAAGATGGAATCTCTTTGATATTTAGACCAAGATGACTTGATACTCAATGTCCAAGCTGCACTTTGTCATCCTGAGTCAATGAAGAAGGCACAATTTAAATCAAGGATATCTTTCATTGTATTAAAAGCCTTGCTTCAGAATGGCATTTTTTTTTGTCATATTGTGTGTGGACACTGAGCCCATTACGTGAAAACATGTCGTAACTAATATTTTGAAAAGCAAGTACTAAATACTAAATAAATAACCTACGTGATGAAAAATGATGCATCTTTAAAACATTACAGTGACGGCTCCATATTAATATTTCTGTTTTTTTAAGCCCTTTTTAAGCAGTTTATTTGTTTTAATGAATTGAACTTCTTGTCTGTGTCGGGACTGCCATAAGGTTTCTCAGTTTACATCCTCTCTTTAATTATTGCTTTTGATATTTGAATTAAAAATGTGTCAGCATTCAGATTCAGTGTATAATCTCATTTAAATTCATTCAGTTGGTTCTAGGCACTTTCTCAGCGTTAACGCACCAACTCTTTACGTACTGCATACTAGACTTTAAAATGAAATTGGAAAAAAATGATGACAGCCAGTGTGATCTCTTTAAATATAATACAACACAATCTCTTTGTCTTTGTCATGACTGTTTACCTTCGGCAATCTTAATTTCAAACCTAGTGGCTTGATGATGCCACTAATTCAACACACTTGTGTGTCTAATTTGGGACAAAAGTGGTACTTTTTTAAGTACAAGTAACAACATATATAGAGTTGGTTGTCCCAAACTAGATATATAGAAACACTTGTGTATGTGTTATCTTTCTGGTCATCTACAGAAAACCAATGCATCTTTTAAGTTTCCTGTGTTAAAGAAAATCTATGTCTTTCATACTCCTATCATATGTCCATTATGTACATCCGCAGGACTCCACTATCATATCGGAGACGTCTGATTTGACAATGCTGTGCTGGGAGTCAAAGTACACCATGGAGAGTGGCCGGCGCTCCGTGGCAACACAACATGAAGATGCAGCCGTGTTAATGCCGTTGATTTTCAGCTGGCTGAAGACAGTGGTATGGAATGAGGATGCTATGCCTGGGGAGCCAGCCAGATGCTGGGGGCACTGACCAATGCAGTAGTTCATATGGTAGCCTTCAGGTGCAATGATCCAGTCATGCCACTGGATGTCCTTGAACTTGATGTAGAATTCTCTCTTGCAGCACACACTTACATTGTCACCGCAACGCAACGAGCGCTTCCTGAGCGTGTGTTTGGAGCGGTCGTCTCGAAGACGCACTTGGGCCACCAGGAAGGGCTGATTGGCGGCGTCAACAGAGTCATGAAGGGAGCAAAGGTTCCTCCCGTTCTCATCGCAGCTGACTTCCAGACGGAGTCGGTGCTGGTCCCCATCCAGGAAGGCCTGCAGGGTGCGGGTGATAGGGAAAGTGTGCCAGTTACTCTCCTGGACCTCCAGCATCTTTTCTATCACCAGGGTACGGTTCGAGCTGGACCTCCCACCTTCTGCAGAGAGAAAAACCCGGGCAGACAGGCGAGAGTCTCGATAACGGTCCTCAGAGGAGCGGACGTAGATCCACAGAGAAGACAGGAGCACCTGGATACTCTGGCCACGTTCCTGCAGAAACTGGAAGGTAAGACTGAGGCTGGCTGCATCACCGCTCTCTGTCTCATCTATGGATCAATGAGAACAACACAGACTGTTAATATCACGTGTGTTACAGAAACAAAAGGGAGATCATTTAAACTATACTTATACAAATCAAGCTGCGGATTCTTGGAAATAACAAAGGACAACATCATTTAAAGTATTTTAACATATCACTATTTTATGGATGACTCTGTAAGACCCACAACAAGTATTGCAAAAATAGCATCTAAAAGGTGATGACAGAAATTTACATGTTATGAAACAGTACAACAACTGTATGTTGTTAACACACGAGGAATTCCTAACCTATGTTGTGTCCATTTTACGCACAGTCATGCGTAACGTGCACACCATGCGCTCATAGTGCTTTAGGTCTATGCAGCTATAATAGATTACAGCGTAGAATTGTAATACCAAACTTACTTAAATCAGCAAAGCTCACTATTTCATAGCCTTGATCTTGGGTGGGTAGACGGTTCTCTAGTTCAAGAGTACCATCGTGTCTGACGCGCCCCGAGTGCAGTTTGCGCAGCGCAGTGAGGAGCGCTGCCCGGGGAATCGTCTGAGTGATGTTTGGTCTCTCCTTCAGGTGCAGCTTTTCCAAAAGTTGATGCTTGGCGATTTCTATCATCAGCCTTTCCTCTGCGCCTTTCTCCATCGCCGGCCAGGCACAGGACGCGCAGCCCGGGGAGCCATTGACCCAGAGACCCTTCAACAGCACGGGTGCCAAAAACAAAAACACGGGGAATAAAAAAGACTGCGTCATCCTCGACTGTAAAGTAAATAAATGCATGTCTATGCCACACGTGCGTGGGGAAAAAAAAGAAGAAAAAAATCTTCAACTTGTCTTTCCTGAGTTCTTCTTTGGAAGTCACAAGTTTCTCAGTGTTGCCAGAGGTCCTTTTTTAACAGCTGGACACAGTGAAGACGGGAGTTGAGCGAAAGGAATGATGTTTCACTCTCCCAATGGTGTAGATATCTGGGGTAATCCACCACAACTGGTGACACGTTGGAGGGACGCACCAATGAGTGCGTCGAGGCGCCGAGGAAATTACTGGCAACACTCACACAACACGTACACAACACGCGCCACACGGGCTATCACCTTCTGCAGTGGCACACGCAATCAGTGAAAGTTCTGTCAATGACACACACTGGCAGCACCTCACTGTCACGCGCTGCTTTTAAACGTCTTTATCAACGGTTTATCATGCAGTGCATTGTCTATAACGATGTCGTCACCTCATGTTATCACAACAGGTAGTTTCTGTGCCTCGTTGCCCTCTGAGCGAAATACGCAACCTTCCACCACCGCCGATCAAAGTTGACGTTCAGTGCCCTTTAACCTAGTTACAGAGTAAGCGAGCCACACAGGCACCAAACAATACGTGTAGTTCAAAACGTGCAAAGGACTGCAGCGCGGTATTTTAAACACGTCCCGTCATGTTCACTTCAAGGTGGCATGGTAATGTACTGTAAAATGATGCCTCGTGTGTGCGTGTGTGTGCGTGCGTGTGTGTGTGCGTGTGTGCGTGCGCGCGCGCGCGTGTGTGTGTGTGAGAGAGAGAGAGAGAGAGAGAGAGAGAGAGAGAGAGAGAGAGAGAGAGAGAGAGTGAGTGAGAGAAGAAAAAGGTTAATTACACTTTCTGTCGTACAATTGTCCGTACAAGTTTAGTCTGTTTGGGTTCTCACAGGAGTCTAGTTTGTGCTTATGATATAAAATCCAAGATAGAACAGTTCACTTATGTTGCACAGCTTTATAGTCACCTTAGTCACCTTCAAGCCTCACTGCAAACTTGCTGAAATTGCATCATGATATATGGCATTGGTTTACAGCAAACATGTTGCATGTGCAGCTGAAATAATATACATAAGTGTTCTGTTGACACATATTTAGTGTGTTAGAAATCAGGGTGTTGAAAAAGCTGACATAGGAGAAAGCATCATTAAGGAAAAATGTGTCTTTCAAAACCATTTGTGTTGTGTGTGTGTGTGTGTGTGTGTGTGTGTGTGTGTGTGTGTGTGTGTGTGTGTGCGCACAAATGTGTTGAAAACATAGGACACCTTTAGAGTGTGTGGTACAGTTGTACTACTAGTGCATATAGGTTATATTTTTGCCTCGGGATAGAGGTTGAGTGACAAGTACTTGCCTGCCCACTTGTGGGGAATTTTGAGAACTACAACAAACGATACTTCTGTATTGGTTCCTTTGAAAATGTGTAAAGTACAAAATTAGGCTCACTAAAGGTAAATTAATTGAAAATGTCACTCAACAGCCCTCCAATCACAAAGGATAATTATATGAATTAAACTCATCATCATTACATTATAGACAGATACTATTAATATAAAGTGTGTATTGTTTACTTATTCGATCTGGTTTATGGGAGATAGTTTGTAGAAAAATGTACTTTCCTAAAATGTGTCAGTGGTTTAATGTCCATAATGTCACTACACCTTCATTGCTTATCAACGTAAGATACACAAGTGCTCCTTAATAATAAACGTGTAATACAAAAGTAAAACACACAAAAAACATTATGACAGTCTCTATGTTTCGAGTTCAGTAACGTTGAATAATAGGTAAACAACTGTACTGTATCCTATACGTCTCACTGCGAATGTTCAGTACGCCGCTGACGTAAACTGTCGGCGAGGGGTAAAAAGAAAAAAAGAAAAAGTGACGCTGACACACAGATACAAGCCTGAGCCGAGAAGGGGGAATAGCGTTTTGTTTCTTTTTTCTTTAATTTGTGTCCTTTTATTTTTTGGCGTTTTGTTGTTATTCGGCCGTGTTCCTGTAACCGAGTCGACTGCCTTGCTCCTCGGTGCTTGCTGACTGTCGTTCACGCCGCTCGCGCACCCCTCACGCGGCGCTATTTTGACAGTTGGGGTCGCAGCGAACCGACTCAAGCTAGCGGCTCCATTATATTAGCATTGGTAAGTCATTCGGGAAAGCTAGCCAACCGTATCGGCTAGTTAGCGCCTCGTATGTTGGAGACTTGACAGTACAAAGTACGGGTTTACAACATTTCCGTAAACACGTGCCACGTTGTCGGTTAACTGGTTGTAATGTAGACGCTAAGTTGTGTTAACGTAGGGCTGCTAGTGTACAGTGAACAGAAAGGGCTAGCTGTCGGGCTAGCATTAGCTAGGTGCTGTAGGTGGCTAATTATACTCTCCGGAGGAAGCGAGCTAATACCGTGAGCTAGCTATTGTTAGCGTGTGGGGCAAGCTAATATGTTCAGTCTACTTGCACAGCCACGGCTCTGACCACACTGCCATCTGTTCTCTACAGATACGACTTGAAGGATTCTCCACACGGATTCGTAACATACGGCCAGCAAAAACGGTGAGCTAAACCTTTCAGGGTGACTTGAGATCACTTGTAACGCTCCATGTTTTTCTTTTTTCTTTCTTGGATATATACCGTGACGTTAAAGCACCATTTTTAAAGTCCGTGTTCTCCATGCCTGACACGAGCCATGTAAACGTTTTAGTCTTCTTATCGTAGGGAGACGGCACCGAAACTCGGTGTAAATATGTGACTGAAGTTAATGAGATTGAAGTGATTTGCTAATTATCTGGTTGAATCAAAATTAAGTGATCAGAAATAGCTTTAATCACGCTCAAAGCCCACCGGAGCTGGTGACAACAAGGTGTTATTAATGTCATTACACCGTGGCGTCTATATGTGTGTGTGTGTCCAATGATGGTTCATAAACGACAGCAAACCAGGTGTGGATGTAATGTCAAATCAATTTGAAATAACACACATATAGGTTATATGGTTTACGCAGTTTTAGTGTATTGTATTGTGTTGTGAGATGATTTAAGAAATCATTCTAAAAAAAACAGTGAGAGGATACAACTGGTCTTCATGGCACTATGGCATTGTGTGGAAAGTGTTTCTAAACTTGTCATTTTGCAAACTAAGGTAATATCTTTCGTCCAAGGCCATACCCCAGGGATGCATATCCCTAGCATTAATGAGATTAAACAGAAATGAGCAATTTTCACTCATTTTGTTTTCCAGTCCATAATACAAAATCATCCCGCTATAGATGATTCAAAGAAGAAAAATGGTTTGTCAAGGAAACCACGAAAAATGGCCATTGATCTTTGTCTTGGCTGTAGCGCTACATTTTGTTACTGAAGCTGAAAATAGATGGCAAGACCGTTGTGTCAAACTAGGTGGGATCACAGCACAGACTGTCAGAGCTGTGATTCAAACATCTGCTCTGGGAAAACAGCATGTGTGACTGAAAACATAAATATTCATTACAATCGCCATTGGCTAGTCATGTGATGCAGATAACTGCCAAGAGGCAGGCAAGGACTGCCAATATAGTCACATTTGATCTTGAGATTGTTTTGCAAATGTGTCTATTCTGTTGGCCACTCATCTGAGAGAGAGAGAGTAGGGACAAAGGTTAAGAAAGTATCCCCTTCTGCAGAATTTGTAATGTTAATATCATTGAGAGAAGACTTATCCATAATCAGATCGGATGAAAGTGAGTCATTGAATCAACAGTCTGCTGTTGCTATGGCCAGTAGTGAGAAAGATGGCGTATCCTGCCTCCCTTTTACTAGGTTTCCCCTACCCTGCAACTTGAAAAACCTTATGTTGATCTACTCATCAATTAGGTAAAGCATCAATACATTTTTAGAAAGAACATGTTTTGGGTGGACTAGTGTGAGTCTTGATAAAAAGATTTCACAAGTGTGCATATTCAGTAACCAGTAGAACATGTGAGTTTGTGTTGGATGTAACCTGCTTGTTATTACCGTATTCACCTCCTACAATCAAATATTTATTCAACCCATAGTCAATGCAAAAGCGTTTTTTAATACTTAATTACGAGGTAATGTGATTTGAAATAGGCAGGTAAAATCTGATAAGACATGATCTCTGGTAAAAATTTGTCAGCGAGATATCCGTATCTTCTTCTGTCTCTTTCTGAATTTCTGTTTGCAGCAGAATAAGCAGAAGGAGGCTTTTTCTAGAGAGATTTGAAGAGCTATTTATAGATCTCTGCCAGAGCACCAAGCGTGGTGCTGTTGCTGCTGCTGCTCCTATATCTCTCTTCTCTTAACCACTCCTGCTTCTGTTTCTCTCTCTCATCTTCATTTTTTCCCTCTTATTTTCCTGTTGTCTTTGTTTTATGAGCTTCCTTTCTTTTTATGTCTTTCTCAGTCATTGTTTCTCAATCCTTTGTTTCCATATCTTTCATTCATTGCTTGCACTGATGTAAATTATTGATCAGGGCAGAAGGGAGGCAACTGGTTGCATGACCATAAGCCTGGCTTCAGACTGGCTATATAGCTGCCTGACTGACTTCAATGTAATTGCTGTAAAGCTGGAGCATTTTCTATAGTTCAAAGGGAAAGAAAACAGAAAATTCATGATCACATATTGAAATTTACCACTGTATTGCAATAGTAGCTTTATTTTTTTGAGCTAAAATAAACCTAATTCGTCAGTAATAACCTGGTTATGTCCAAACACAATCGTATTTAGTTATGACCGGTTTTGGCTTGTTTTTATGTTTGTTGTGTAAATAATAACCTTTTTCCTAGTGTTTACTTATAATTGTATCTTAGTTATATACTAGAGACTGCAACACTTTGTGATTGTGTTCACAAACGGTTTATCTGTGGTGTCTTTGGCAACTGATCTTTGCTCGTCTCCTCCCCCCTCTTTCCTGCTTTCAAAGCCCTTCAATGTCTTCTTTTACTATGCTCTGAAAGAGGCTACCTGACGGCCCAAATGCAGAAGAAGCTGCTGGACTTGTTTTGAGTATGTCATGTGCTCAATCTGAAACAAAAAATTTTTTAGTGTCAGGCTAGCTAATTCTTACTATATAATGTGCCAGATGCATTATATGTCAAATGCAGTATGCCAAAGTTACCAGGATGTACTACTACATCTAGTCATATTAGTCAGTATGCAAGCCAGCATGTTTATCTGGCTGTTCTGACCCACAATCCTCCAATCCTGTGCAATGGATGTATATGCAACATTGTTCACGGTGCAATGTAATGAGGAATACCCTGTTGAATCCATACTGCGCATGCAACAGTACATACTTTGTAAGGGCAGCTGCATTATGTCCCAAAAGTTTAAAAAAAAATTAAAATACTTATATACAATTTGGAACACAGCTTCACTTTCTACATTGGTTGCACTGGTGTGCCTAACTTTTTATTTTAGGTGCACCCAACATTTTTCACCACATCTCACATTTTGAGCTGCAATAATACATTTTAAGCATTACATTTTTTTCAGTCCCAATACACATTGGTAATTTTTTAATTAAATAAATGATTGTAGACCAGCCCTGTGATGAACTGGCGACCTGTCCAGGGTGTACCCTGCCTTCGCCCCTTGACAGCTGGGATCGGCTCCAGCGCCCCGCGACCCTAATGAGGATAAGCGGTTAAGATAATGGATGGATGGGATGGATTGTAGACCAGAATAAAAAAGATACTATTTTTTTATTCATTCATTTTTTTTATTTTTGGTAAGGCCATCTCTGAGGATGTTGGATCAGAAGGGAATTAGAAGTTTACTCAACTTTTTGCCTTAGCCCCACATTGCGACCGAGAGTAGATAGAAAACCAGTTTACAACGCCAAATTTTAATGCTCACATTAGTACTGTTTGAAAATGACCACGGCTGGGTTTAACTGCAATCCACATGTATGTTGTTTACATATTGTATTGGTATAAAAGCAGCATAATGTGTCCATAGCGAGTGTGTAATTGAGTGACAAGGGAAATATGCGCTCAGAACAGATCAGCTCTTTGGCGATCATTGGAGCAGAGAAGAAATTACCAATAAAGTTCCTTTCTGATATTAAATGTAGCCGACAGTTTCACTCTTCTGAAATGAATCTGGCTCTTCTGATCAAGATTAGGCATTTTACCTGGGATTGGTCAGACTGGTAGTAAAGCATTTACCTCAACCAACAATCTCAGGTTTAATGGGGCACTGCAGTATTTTTCTTGGCGAGAAAACAATCAATCGTTACCTTAAATTTATATTAAAAGTTTTTTGTTTTTTTTGTAGATGTCGCTCGAGGAAGAGTACAGGGTACAGCTTCACACAGAAACAGACCTGCTAACCGGTCTGGCAAACCGGTGCGACCAATATAAAAATTTAATGACGCTTGACAAATTTTGGATTATGTGCAATTTTTAAAAGGTCCTACTTTGAAGCCCTGGCTAGGATTGCAGAGTAGTTGGTTGGTTGGTTGCTAGTATTAACTTGGCTCCATCTGATAAAAGGGAAATGTGTGCTTAACATCCAGCCATCCATTTTCTGTGCAGTACCTCTTGTTGTCTTGCAAGATCCATAAATCTAGACATTGGATTTAAACTAAAAACTTTCTTGCTATAACATGACAATTCTAACCACTGAGCTATGATGCTGCGTCTATGCTAATTATATACAATTTGTAGTGATTGTACTCTATATTCAAAAACAAAATGCATATAGACCATTGATATCAGCCTGGACAGATTTGTTAACATGTACACCTTTTATCCAAAATCTGAAGGAGAACTTTGCCTTGCTTTTCTTATACAGTGGTAGACACCATCGTGGGCAAACTCACAGCACCCATGGTGCTTTCACAAGCATGTAGGCCGGTTTTCTGCCTCAAATTGTAATAATTTAGAGCTGTGTAGTGTGTTTCCCTCTGAAATACTGGGGGAAATTAATATGCTGAACTATCCAGTATCAGTATTAGGTCCATGGACCCGAAAACAAGATTTTTGTGCAACTTTAATGCAAGAGCCGAAAGTATTCACACGGTTTACTTTTTTAAACATGCTTATGCATCTAATATGCAGTCATACCAAAGATATGTGGAGCTCTCCTCGACCAAAACAATTCTTAGTCTACTAACACTCATACAATATTGTTGTAAAAAATAAATAAATAAAACTAATTGTCTAAAGAAATCTTAGTCAATTTAGACCAAAAACGATCTATTAGTTGACTGAGGGGCCAGTTCCAGGGATTATCTGTCACAAATAATTTAAAACATGCAATATAATAAGGTTATGTCAAGGGACATGTTACAGAGAAATAAATCCTGGGTGTCAATTTGGAAACCAATGTGCCCTATCAATAAGTTAAATATCGAGAGTCACGACATTGCTTACAATTATGCTTTTTGGGTCACCAAAATGATTCCTAAAAGTAAAGTCTAGACCTACCGCAAATATCTTCTACCTCATTGGTTAACCACATACCGATACATGTAGAGCAGACTAGAGTTGGGATTTTCCATTCTGCCAAAACATTAAACAGTTTTACTTGCCTTTTGAGTTTTGTTTGCCTTAACCGATTGTACCCCTCCACTGCTCCCTCCTAGTATATTTGAAACTGTTGCACCAAGAAAATATTGTAAAAAAATTGGCTATATTTTGAGAATCTTGCAGTTGCGACTGCAATTAATTAAGACTATAGGAAGCTGTAGCTGCTTCACTTGAGGTGCAACAGAATCCAAAAACGTCCAGATTGTATTAAGGTTTTGAGTCATTTATTGGATTAGCATTGCCAAGGTTCCGCACAAACTCCAGCTACTTAGACTTAACTTTGTTGATTGTCATCTCTGGTTGTTATTTGTATTCAAATACGTAATTTAGATATTGTATTTTGATTAAAGATATCTTGGCATTAGTGCTATTAATAATAAGTTGCTTTGTTTCCAGTGTTTGGAAATAGTTATAAGTTATAAGACATAATTCCTTCTTTAATATCTATTTTATGTTTCTGTGAAAACATCTCCTTCGAACAACTGTGTAAATTCAAGTTTCTCGACAAACTTATTTTTTTAACAAGATTGCCTTTGTACATATACTTTATCGTTTAAAAATATCGAGATGTGAAGTGTATCTTAGTTCTGTCAGAAAACCTTTTTGTAGTACTGTCTCCTAATTGTTTTCCAGAAGTTTTAATTGTTTTTCTTTTGTTACTTGCCTGCGTCTCAGTTGTGATATTGAGTTTGAATAGAATATGAATGCATCATAATGTAACTCAATGCAACCAACGTACCTTTAGTGTGAGCTTCAATGCTGCTAACGTTACTAGCTCTCCTGCCAATTTCGACATGGATTTGTTGTTCACAATGTAGCATCATTATCAAGCATCAGCAAATAAAAAGCATTGACAGTTACATATTTCTACTGAATTTAGGCTGATACTGATCGGCAGTTTAACTTTGTGTCTCACTATGATGGTTAAACTGTGTAATTAACCCACAGTTCACTTGTGTGCAAACCGGGGGTGGGAGATCTGAACGGATCACGCATCAGCGACCTTACGCTACCTTACCTAGAGTTCTCTTCTGATGTTTTCTTTGATGCCGAACTTTTGACTGCCTCTTTTCCACTGCATTTTGAGCTGCAGTTTGCAGTGATGGAGCTGCAGGGATAAGATGCAAATAGGTTGTCCTGTGGGATTAAGGTTCCTTCCGAGCTAATAAGGTAGTTTCATTATTTTCCCTTTTCATATTTCCTTCAAAGCCCCTGATTTTTCCTATTTATTTTTAGTCATTGCAGCAGTGCTCCGTTTCACCAGCAGCTGTCAGTACTTTGTGTCTGGACTTGTAAACTGAATGAGCTCAGGCTACAGATAACGTCTTCATATACTCCCATGAAATGGAGATTGAAGTAGTGACTAGTTTGCCTGTGAATGTAGGATTGTATCCTTTTTTTTTTGCAAAAAAAAAAAAAAAATCCTAAATTGAAGTTGTGAATGATTCAATGTATTTTCTGTAACCCCCCCCATATGAGCATCTTACCATTTTATTAAGTGAAATACCACTTAAACAGCTGGACGTTAGTGCCATCCCTGGTTTGGCTGTCTCTGCAATTATATTGTCACACAGAGGCAGAGAGCAAACAAGATATGTAAGAGAGAGAGAGAGAGAGAAAATCTACACGAAAGGGAGGGTTGGAGGAGAAGGGAGCGGTGCAAATGTGCGCATGATAGCATAAGAGCAGTAGGGAAAGAGAACCAGCCAGCAAGCAAGGCTTTCTGTTTCCTTGTGGTGCACATGCTTCATTCAGAAAATAGAGGAGGCAGTCAAAAACGAGCTGTCTGTCCATTTTCATTAAACTCATTTAAAACAGCTGATGGTACAGACAGGAAGGGAGCAAGCGTGAAGACAAAGAAAGTAAAATGAGCTGAAGCGAGTGATAGAGGTAAACACTCCTGAAAATGAGATATTTACATGCTGCAGGAAATGGAATTCATTCATCTGTGCTACTTAGTGAGATAAAACTAATGTGAGCGATGTCTTGGTCCAGAGCTGCTGCTTCTCCGGCGATTATGTGCTTTTATCTGTGAGACACCTGATCCGACTTGGCTGGAGATCCACAGAGCTGAACTCTAAATACAGTAAGCGCGTGTGTGTGTGTGTGTTAATAATTTGGAGTTAAGATATAGCTTGTTCATGTGTCTTTCACAACTGTGAGATTTGGTTTAACGTGCAGCCATGGCTAATGTTATAATTTCCTTTTTATTTTAGCACTTTTTCGTTGTTGGTCTTTGTGAAATTCATATAATAGGGCAAGCTGGAAGATGGTTAAATGTACTGTGCGTACCATACAAGCATGTTAAAGTGCAGAACATTTTTAAACAGTGGATTTAAACTGGAAAAAGAACCTTGGGTTTCTGCACGTACATTTTAGGTTTTTATTGGCTGAAAGATGCTAGTGGTCAGTTTATGTTTGTGTGTCTGTACAGTTATAGAAAATGTGTTTGAGGCAAATGCTGAAGTAATGAGGAATTCCCTTCTACTGTGTCCCTGTGTGGGAGTATGGTGGAGGTGGCCTGGTGGGGGTGGAGTGTCACTTAGAAGTAGGCGTCACTCTGCAACTCTGTCATACTGAGGAGGGAAGGAGGGGTGCAGTTAAAAAGGAAAACCTAAGAGCTTACATAAGACTGCATGTGGGAAGTTATGAGACTTATCCTCCATGCGCCTCTTGGCTTGAAGGTGCAGTAATAGGTTATGATCACGGCTGTTTATGAAATCATCATTCATTCTAAATCTCCTTTTTATATCTTAAGACAGTAGACATTTACACAGTCAGTTCTTTCCCCCTTTATTTGTGAAACACAATATGCAGAAATAGAGGAATAATACAGAAGGAGAGAGAGAGGCAGCACAAGCGTGAGCGAAAGCACAACAGCAGAGCCCTCTTGAATAAAAAATTTGCTGCTATTAATAGCAAGCTGTCCCCATGGCCTCAGCACTGTTTCAGGTTTAGAAGACCTGGCTTTTCCCTCTCTTATTCCGTTTTGATGATTGTAGCCTGACTCGCGATCCTTCCCGTTGCTTCTTCCTTTTATTCTTTTTTTTTGTTCACTTGGCCCAGATCTGTCTTGTGCTGGATACGTTTATATAATGACTTGTGTACATGTGCATGTCTGTTAGCATTATAATAAATCAAGATGCATCAGTATCCTAAGCGATGCAACCTAATTAAAATAGCTTGATGTTGCCTCAAATAATTACACTAATCCTATCATTCTACTCTTGTCAATTAGAAATGTAAAAGATAGTCTGCCACCACCACAGCAACCTTCAGATTATATACAAGCTATATATACAAGACACCCATTTGGTGTCAGGTGGCCAGATCTAATGCCGTTTTCTTCCTGATGTTGGCTGGTTTACATGTTAGCCCCTTTCTTTAGCAAGAAATGGCATGGCTAGCTGAAGTAACTAAAGTTAGTTGCTTAGCCCTGACGGACCTACCATAGTACTTGTTAACTTGTCCTTGTATTTGAAATTGTGTGTGTGTGCACCCTTGTTGGTGCATATGACTATCACCTGTGTTTTTTTTTTTGTTTGATGTGACTTTGGAGTTCTGTTCCCCAGGTAGCTGATGCTCCTGCAGCCTCACTCCTGCATACTAATTGAAAATGCGTGGGAAAAAGACTTGAGTATGAAAGAGAGGAAGCACGAGAGCGAGAGGGTGGGATGAAAAAAATCAATAGCAATCCCTGGAGTAACTGCTGCTGTAATTGCCTTTTAAGTCAGTAGGTTCACACTTTCTCATCGGGAGCTTTTATTTAAAAAAATATAATACAAAATCCTCACAATTTGTTTTTTATTAAGAAATGGAAGAAGAAATGTTAAAGAATAAAAAACTTTAATACTTTCTTTTAGAGAGTGTCCCTTTTTCCATTCTCATAACCTATTTTTCGCTATATTATAAAATGTTTTCCTTCCAGAGCTTCTGCTCTTAAGTTTTTTTTCTTTTTTGTGTACGTCATCTAAAACACATGGAAAATGAATGTGAAATGTTCTGGAAAGTCTTGTGTTGTCCTGAAAACTTATTAAACTTTTTAACTTGATCTGGGAATTAACTACAAATTATCTATTGGAATTCCCGAAAACCAATAACAATGCTATCTGAAAGGGATAGCCTGAGTGACGTACAGGATCATATGTTCAAATGCTAGTTTATGCACAAGATTATCTTGAATGAGAATTGTCTCCTGATTACATTTTGAAAATGCTGTAAACACCCCTCCCTCCCCCTCAAGTCATGTCACATGGGAGCACATGCAAGTTACATGATATTACAAAAAGTTTCTTTCTTCCCAACATGGTTTAAACGGTTGAATAATGTTAAATTGGTTAGCGTGTTAGATTCAGTTGCTAATGTTGAAGCGTGAGCTTGCTTGTTTTGCTGTCAAGGTGTACATTTTTTGATTCAACTCTGGCTAGGGTCAATTGTTTTAAATATGTGTTGGGCATTGTTGAGAAAGTTGGCTAATAATTAATGTGAAGCCGGGAACACAATAATGAATGGAAGCCCAACTGTATGAGTCAAACCGTTCTGTATAGAATTTGATGTAGTCTCTGCGACGCCACCTATATGTTTCTGAAGCTCAAAGTTATTGCCTCTGGCCGTTGCTATCTTGACAATGATAACATAGCCTAACTCTCAGGGTAATCCAAAAATGGACAAAGATGTGGAGCTGGGGTGAACCCAGGTGACTCAGTGGGGCAGACGGCTAGCGGCTGCCACTCAACTCTCACTCACCATAATTATCCCTAACTCTATGCCCTTATATTATTCAAATAGCTGAGTGCTGCATTGTTAAGAGAGAGACTATAATATGACATGCAATTATTAACTTTTGTATTTGTAGCTCACAATGGATGTGATTGACGTTGTTAAAGACTCTTTTTGGGCTTATAATAATTGTAAAGGGGTTAAAGTATGGTGTAATGAAGTAATAAAAGTATTAATTTTGTTAATACGATTAGTTTACTTTCCTTCGATTTGGAAGTCTATTCCAGTGGTTCTCAAACTTTTTCTGTTACGCCCCACTTTGGAGGAAGAAAAATGTTTGGGCCCAAATTACTGCAATTCATGCTCAATGTTGAGCTTAGATCTATATTCAGTTTTGAGAGTCGATAGCAGAAACGCCAGTCTCACAGAGATCTTATGGAGGTAGGCTCTAAGCAAAACGGCAAGAATCGAGTTGCGCTTGCGTAACCTGTAAATGGCGTAGGCATATTGCCATGTATTTATTAATGACATTTTACGTCTGTGTACTTTGTACTATGTGAAGTTATCATGTTCATGGGGAGTGTTCGTCCTGAAACCGGTTCGATCCCTGTTCTCATAGTTTCATGTTTAAGTGTCCTTCAGCAAGACCCTGACGTCCCAGTGCTTCACATTTATTACAAATAAAAACTTTACTTTTATTTTGTTAAGAATCTGCACCCTCCACGCCCCGCCTGTAATACCTCCGCGCCCCACTAGAGGGTCGCGCCCCACAGTTTGAGACCCACTTATCTATGCCAATGCAAATGGACATAAAGCAGATGTTACATATAGATGGCAAACTAAAAGCAGCTTTCAGGAATGTGTGTCTAATAAACCCTTAAGTACACTTTTAAAAAAAAAAAAAAAAATCAAGAGGAAACCCCTAACTTGCCTGCTTTCGGGCCAAAATAAAGAGCAAATGACAGTGATGTAAAATAGGCCACGCCAATCTTGTACCAACGTAATACTCTAAGTAGACTAGCAAAGAGACATGTCCAGTAGTTGAATTTCAAGAGCGATAGACTGAGAGAGCAACTGAGAGAAAGACATGTCAGTAAAAGGGTGTACCTAACCAAAACAAATTTTAGGAGTGGTTGTTTGTGAAATAATTAGAATGCTGTGACGATAGATGCAGAGGTTGATGAACAAAGAGAGCAAGAAAAACAGGAAGAAGGTGAAGACGGGTAAATTGCTATCCTTAGCCAGGCAGAGTCATTGGGAGTGGTTGACTGTTACAGGTAAACAGATGGTGTAGCGCAGCAAGGCACAGACCTGCCACTGCTGTCAGGTCAGCGATGGGATCTAGTGACTGGCTGCAGTGTGCAGTTTCTCTAACACCATTTCCTAATCTTTACTGAGTTGCCAGTATCATACACAATCACTTTTTCACAGATGGAATGGGTGAGGAGAGAGCAAAGTGTTTAATTAATTTAATAATGATAACAGGTTTCAAATGCAGAGTCAAGACTTTCTTATTTTAACATGCAAAGTGTACATTGTAGGAAGCATTTTCATGAGCCAAAGCTGAATACTCATCATAAAGGAAATCTTTTTTTTTTAGGATTTATTAACATAATCAAACAAATAGGTGGTCTGGTGACTAGATAAGTGTCTGCACGGCTGTATTCAAATATAGTCAAGCTCACATGTCTGTCAAATGGTCTGTACAGTATGCATGTCATTTTGTGTCCACAGCTTCTACAGCAGGCTTGTCATCATCCCCCTATTTTTCTATTTTAGCACAGCGTCGTCATGGTCGGGACATTGCAGTTGCCCAATGTCTGGTGTGATAGTAATGCAAAAACAACAGGGGCCATGTTTTATGTTTTATCCGTCTGTGCTGACAACTCTCATGGTTGTCACTGTTCCTGCTTTTACTGCCCTCTATGATGATGCCTGTGATGGAGACCTCTGGCCTGGTGTGTGTTTGACTTATAGGTCTTTGATTTATGGGATTTAATGGGACTATATTTAATTGGTTACATATCTGCAAACAAGTCGCTTTTCTCAAAATTTGCTGTTTTGAATGTGTATCTAAACCTGAGGTAAACTTTAGTTTTTTTAGTAAACATTTAGCATACATGGCACTTATTTTAAAGCTGTACTTGCTTTATTATGCTATTATACTATAATTATATCAGTGTCATAAAATGAATACAATATTGTTTATCACAATTATTTCTGGGACAATATGTTGTCCAACTAATTAGTAATTACTGTAGGCCTTGTTCTTTTCTCACTCCAAAAGGCTTCAATTGTGTAAACCCACTTAGTTTTGTATCTTGTCACCTTTTTCACTACTTCAGAGTTTGCAGGTGTCTGAGGAACAAATGTTACAGAAGAAACGCTGAAAAACAGTAGAAATGGAGATGCTGGATGGTAGACTGAGCTAAATGGCTGGCATGTTGCCTTCCGGCTGGCCACTCTCGAGTGGACAAGTGACATTGTAAGAGACCGCACTCTCTGCTGATCCAACATCGACAGCCGGACTGTTTGACTGGCTGTATGCCTGACTTCCGGGTTAGGCGGGCTTGCAGCACTCGATTCTCCATCACTGTTTTGGCATGGCAGCCCAGCCAGCCAGCTGTCATTTAGTGTGACTAGGTGTTTGTGCAGATCATAGAGGACATTGTATACTATTAGGACACATCCAGCTGTTAGATTATGTAACATTTACTCAGGTTAATGTGAATAGCAACTTTGTCAAGTCCCACTCGGCCTCTTAGGGGAGTTTCAGACCAAACATAGGACGGCATTAAAAAATACCAGCATCCAGTGAAAAAGTGACCTATGATCCAGGAAGTTCAGTTTGAGTAAAACAATCAGTCCAAAGGCTCATTGGATGCCCAAACACAACACAGCTGTTTATGACACTCTAATCTATCTGGAATATATTTAATTGTCCTATACCATGGAAATTAGCTAATGCATTACAGCAAAGTTTTTTGTGGCAAAAGTTGAGCTAGATGCAACTTTTTGACTTGGAACCTTGCACTTTAAGTTTGCGAGTACAAATTCCACGTAATCGCAATTATAGTCACTGTTGTTGGTGTGCGTCTACTAAGGTGGTGGTATGAAACAATTAATTTACCTATTGTGTTCCAAAAATTAAACCATCTATAGCTGAATGTTTTCAAAAGCAAAAAAAAAATATTGTGGCAGGGAAAGACAATAAGAGGTTCCAATGCCGCTGATGCACATACAGAAAGAGACTGGTCATTTATTAATACCATGCTGTACCAAAATAAGGGATGTGACCAACTCCTGTGCGGGTGTGACCAATTAAGAAAAGTGGAAAAGTTGATCTGATCAGAAGGCAGGCGCTACTTTTTATTAGGCACTAGCTTTGCATTAGCATTGAAAATAGTCCGTTAATGCCTATTTAATTAGATTAGTTGGTGACAAAAAAGATTGATTGCCACATGTGTAGGCATTTATTTCAACATCAACAGAGTCACTATACTTAAAAAGAATTAGAACATGTCAGAGGAGATAGAGGTAATTATCATAGGTTATGCTGTTGCCCTTGCTCCGTAAATTCTAAGATTCATGATAGTTGAGATTGAGAAGTGAAAAGTTGAATAATGTCTGCATCGAAACTCTTAATTGTGTGTAATAACATCTGCGTCCACTTCTTCTAAAGACCTAGATACTGCATCCGTCTGTTCCTCAAGTGCTGTTGTCATGTCATTATCCCCCCCCCACCAATAGGTCATCAATCACATTTGAGTATGCCACAGCATGTGCGTCAATCATGGGAATTGATTTACCCTGTATTGATCTACAGCACTGAAGACTGGGCAATTCACAACAGTGTCCAAGTGTGGCTAATAATTTTGTTAACACAGCTTTGAAATTTAGATTTCTGCTATGACAGCATGCGTATGAGTTTCCAAATATTATAAATTGATCTAATTTGATTAGGGCGGGGCTGATAATGGGCGTGGAAGTTTTCCAAAGTGTTCCTTTTTATGTTCTCTGTCTGTCTTTTGCAGATGCTACCAATGTGTCATCTTAACATAGCTTTTTCCATAATGGTTTGTTTTGCAAGACGCTGTGCAAGTCAATACGACGTCCATTAGCTGGGAAAAAAGTTTTCAGCCAACGACCCCTCGTCAGTTTGGAGAGGCCTGGAAGTACTAACCAACTACAAGAGACCATCCCCCCCCACTGAGGACGATCATGGACTGGCTCACGATCTGAGTGGGTTCTGCAGGTTTGACAAGCCCACTTCCACCCCGCCCATCTACCCCATCATCAAACAACCACCTACACCACCTCCACTCTCTGCCTCCTCCTCACCTCTCCCACCCAACTCCCCTCCGGTACTGAGGATCTGCGAAGAGGATGTGAGTCGGCTCTTCCACAGACAGAAGATCAGGAAGGCTCTGGGCCCAGACGGCGTGTCCCCCTCCTGCCTGAAAGTCTGTGCTGACTAGCTGGCCCCCATCTCCATGCTGATCTTCAATCGTTCACTGGAGCTGTGTGAAGTTCCCTCTTGCTTCAAGCGCTCCATTATCATCCCGGTCCCCAAGACATCCTCCATCACAGGATCAAATGACTACAGACCCGTCGCCCAGACGTCCTTGGTCATGAAATCCTTTGAGAGACTGGTGTTGACCCATCTGAAGGACAGACACATGGCCCCTGCTGGACCCCCTGCAGTTTGCTTACCGAGCAAACAGGTCGGTGAATGATGCAATAAATATGGGACTGCACCATATGCTGCAACAACTCAGCTCCCCAGGGACATACGCAAGGGTTCTGTTTGTGGACTTCAGCTCTGCATTCAACACCTTCATCCCGGAGGCACTTCAACACAAAATCTCCAGCTCACCGTACCAGCCCCCACCTGTCAGTGAGTAACACACTTCCTGACAAACAGGACGCAGCAGGTGAAGCTGGCAAAAATCACATCCAGCACCCGGACCATAAGAACTGGCGCCCCGCAGGGATGTATGCTCTCCCCACTGCTCTTCTCCCTCGACACCAACGACTGCACCTCTGGAGACCCGTCTGTTAAACTCCTGAAATTTGTAGACGACACAACGGTCATCGGCCTCATCAGGAACGGTAACGAGTCTGCGTACAGAGCGGAGGTTGAACATCTGGTCCTATGGTGTGGTCAGAACCACCTAGAGCTGAACAAGTCCAAGACTGTTGAGATGACAGTGGACTTCAGGAGGAGCCCCCCAATACTCGGCCCCCCTCACCATAAACAACAGCACTGTTTCTGCGGTGGAGACCTTCAGGTTTCTGGATCCATAATCCCCTGCGACCTGAAGTGGGCCTCTTAACATCGACAATATCCGCAAGAAGGCCCAGCAGAGGCTGTATTTCCTGCGCCAGCTCAGGAAATACAACCTGCCTCAGGAGCTGCTCATCCTGTTTTACTCTGCCATCATCCAGTCTGCCCTCTGCTCTTCCATCACCGTATGGTTTGGATCGGCCACCAAACAGGACAAAGACAGACTGCAACGGATCGTCAGGTCTGCAGAGAGAACTACTGGTTCCAGCTTGCCCTCCATCTTGGACTTGTACACCTCCCAGAGTCAGGAAGCAGGCTGGAAATATCACTGCAGACC
>NW_027176042.1:17829012-17839012 GCF_023055335.1 Clinocottus analis
TTCACTTGCTCTCTCATCATTAATGAGAAATAATCAGAGTAGGACAGAAGAGGTGGCTAATGCAGATTCATACTGTCTCTGTATTGTTATTATTCTGTAGAAGGAATTATCTGATCATTCAGTTAAAAGGCTTCGTATAGACAAGCTCTCTGCTCTTACCAGCTACCATGCAGTAGAATTCCTCTCATTTCTCTGGCTTGCCCTGCTGCTAACTATTGCTGAGACCCTGACCCAGCTTGACCTGGAGCAGCTAAATTTTACACTTAGTTTATACCTGCACAGAATATTCAGTCTGTCTAGTCTGCTGTCTGAGATAGTGTTATACGTTTGTTAACATAAATAAATACTCTCAATAACCAGACATATAAGCGCCCCCTGTCTCTTTCACTCATTACCTCACACAGTCTCACTCCATGGGCTGTCTATAGTGTGGTAACCTGACACAGGGGGTAGGGCAGTGTGTCTCAGCTGGTTGGCCGTCATAAGGAGGGCAATGTAAGAAGCCGCAATGTTTGATAATCCGTGTGAATTGGGTCAGAGTGACCTGCACTGCAGTATAACAGCTGATGAGGACTTTTGAGGGGAGCAATGTCCAGATAGTTTTTTCTTCTTTATTTTTGGGGCCTTAATCTAGGGCTGCAAATAAAGATTATTTTAATAATCGATTAATTGGTTGTTGTTTTTTTCGATTTAATTTAATCAGAAAGCATTCATTTGCAACCTTTTATTACAAAAACTGAGCTGACAGTGCAAATTCACAGTGCAAACAATCTTAACAATAATGAATTTATTAAAAAATGAAGAAATACAAATCTGAGCTGAGGTGGTTCGGGCATCTAATCTGGATGCCTCCTGGACGGCTCCCATTAGAGGTTTTCCAGGCACGTCCAACTGGGAAGAGGCCCCGGGGAAGACCCAGCACACGCTGGAGGGATTATATCTCCCGGCTAGCCTGGGAACGTCTCAGGGTCCCCCAGAACGAGCTGGAAAATGTTGCGGGTGAGAGGGAAGCCTGGGTCGGTCTGCTGGGTGTGCTGCCACCGCGACCCAACCCTGGATAAGTGGCGGAAAATGAATGGAAATACAAATCAAAAAACTTAACAGGACCATCAGAACTTCTTCTCTACACTCACAGACGAGTAGCAAGTAGCTTGCCTGATGGCTAACTATTGCCAAAACAAGTGACATATTTAACTAGGACGAGTGTAAAAAGCAGAATTGCTGCCGTGTGAATCAAATCAATCAATCAATTAATTCAATGGAAATTGCAGATTGTAAAACCGTCTCTGTAACACTGCAGCGCAGGCAACATTTTCCTTTAATTTCCCTCGTCATCTAACAGATGAGGCAGGTGTGTGGTGCATAAACTGTATATATGAAGTTGACGCTGCTGTTCTTCAGAACTGCAGATTGCCAATAGTTCTTTGTGTGAATCAGCTGCTCTGCAACATGTCTGCTGCCTCATGTGATGATGCTGACAGTTTGGCCGAGAGATGCCAACATCAGGCTGACTGACACACTGACTAAACTAGGACACAACAGGCAGTGCTTCTGCTGATAGAGTCTTCAGCATGCAGCCTGTATTATGACGCATTGTAGTTACATTTTTAGTCAAAGTTTATAACACAGTAGTTCATGTGTTTTATTGGTACTAGTTACCATTGTATAACAGTGGTAGGGCAAATAATGTTATGACAATACTATACTAACATGGGCATACTGCTGTGGCATGCTTATGTCGAATAATGGCAGGTGAAAGGCAACTGGATGAATTGCTTTACTGATCATCTTCATCAGCTTTAATAGTTCAGCAGCACTAATTTGACTTCAACTACTTGATATCACATTACCTGGAGAACTTAGAGCTCACATTGTTGTTTGGACCATAGTTAAAGATTTCCAGCAGCAATGGCATATGGTCGCTCACTTTTTCTTTCCACCCTGTCTCTCTTAGTAGCCCTCTCAGTCTGCGCACACTACAATCCACATATTTATTTTTAATATCAATCTTCATCCTGCTCTTCTCGCTGGTACTCGCCCAAACACAAATGGCAGCAGTTGATAATGACGTTACCATCTCCTTAGCAACACCGTGTGTGTGTGTGTGTGTGTGTGCGCGCGCGCTTGAATGGAGGGTGGGGGGTGTTGAGGAGAGCGCTAAGGAAACATAAGAGAGGCATGGGAGGAGGAGAGAAAAGAGATCAGGTAAAGCTGGTTTATTCAGCACCCCATTTCTGGCTCTGATTCACAATTTGTCGTGCAGCCCCTCCCTGCTTTTGCTACGCGATTGGTCTGCTCAGCCTCGAGATTGACACTTGAGATGGATGAATATCTAATCCAAAACCATTCATTTTCATTGGTGCAAGAATACTCTGTGTGTGTGTGTGTGTGTGTGTGTGTGTGTGTGTGTGTGTGTGTGTGTGTGTGTGTGTGTGTGTGTGTGTGCGCGTGCAAGCGAGCAAAAGGAGAATATTATTTTGAAGAGACTGTGTCAGACATTGTTATCTGTTTCCAATAGATAGTGTGGCTGTAGTCTATGCTGCTGTATGGCAGGCTTATATAAGCAGAGTGGGGTTGGGGCATGTGGGTGTCCTGGTCAGTGATGTGGTGTAATGCTGCTGATGCTGCTGCTGATGACGCCTTTGCTGTTGCAGTGCCTGGGTCTCCCCACACTGGGAATCCCTGCCTAGTTTGTTCACTCATCTCATCTATCCCGCAGCACAGCCTAGCAGTACAGGCAGCGACATGCATGAATGGCACTCATCCATGCTGCATGCATGTTATCTGGCAATTGTGCTTCTGATGCCTCAATTTGTGCTCGCTCATGCTTCATCTCACTATGTATGCATATGGGATTTCAAGCATACTTGTCATATTTCTTTCAACAGGCATGCAGAATTGATGCTGCTGTTGACCCTGTGATAGCAGAAGATATAAGCGTGTAGGACAGATGGATAGTTATTCATCTCTGTCTGTGTTTGTGCATGGGAGTAAGACATCAGAGATAGTGCTTTTATAATCAGAATTCACCCCAAAGCTGTTTGCGGCTCTGTGTCATCTTTTTCCATGCTGGGAAAATGGGTTTAATGATGTAAACTAGAGGAGGTAAGTGAGGGCAATAAAGAATATTAGTCATGATGAGCATAGGATTATTGCAGCAATAATAATCTTTTTGTTCTTTTTGTGCGGTGCTTGATTTTAAATGTGTTTTGTGATTGGTGGAAGTTTAGTTAAGATGAGTTTTCTGCGAGAAGATGTCTTAAGGGTTGAAATGGAAAAAGTCAAGGTGTTTATATATTGTATGTTCAACTAAATCTGGTGAGACACATTACGACTACCATTGTGTTTCAGTCATGCATTGCATTCCTTGTTTGTGGTAGTGGGAGTAGCACTCGCTAGCAGACAACTGTGTGTGTGTGTTGTGTTGACTCACTGTTAGAGAGAGTGCAGCTAGTACTAGTGTATCAATTGATGAGCATTGAAACCGTTCCAAATATTCAGAATGTAAGTATGGGAAAATCTATGTTTTTGACAACACTATTGTATTGTGAACTGCCATTATGACAGTTTACGTTATTAGTTCAGTGACTATTTGTGGAAAAGCAATCATTTTCTCTACAATTGGTTGAGTTTTTGCTGGTAGTTAATTTTTTTTGGGGGGGGAACACTTTTTTTACTTGTTCTTTCTCAGAAAACGCACATTTTCCATTCACAAAGAGTGTTGCCCACGCTATAGAAATCTGCAGCACTGTGTGCCAGTAGGCTGTGAGCTCTCAGCTGCTTTGTCCCCCTCCCTTCTAGAATCAGCAGCAACAGCAGCGATGAGTCACTCAGTGTGTGAAACATGACGTCATTCGTGTCTTCCTTTTCTGTTCTTGTTGTCCAGGGCTCCTGACTGAAGGACAGACCATGTTGCTGCACTGAGCTGGAGGGAGAGAAAAGAGCGAGGCCCCCGAGGACCGTTGAGGTGGTGGCTGGCCTGTTGGTTTGCCCCTCCCACTTATCTGGCTGGCTAGCTGCTGCCTCTTCAGTTCACCTGATTGCTGTAAATATTACTGCATTTTTTGTTGTGCATGTTAATACTCCTGTAACATTGTGTCTTTTTTATAAGTGTGAAAGTATTGAAATTGTCTTGATTCTTGTGAATGAAATGGAAAAGTTCTTGCTTATGCTAAAACTCCCTGACACATACATTTAAGAGAATAATGCACGCCCATTGCATTGTCGTGAGCACGTTATCTCAGGAACGCCTTCTACGAACATACAAACACAAGGCAGTAATTCTAGTTTCCATTCACGTCCTTATTTAATTCATATTTATTTACTGGCACCTATTGTCTGTTAATCTCTCAAGGTTTTTTTCATCAGTCAGAGTTGAATAGTCACTCGGGAAGTGTGAGCAGTATAGATGTCATGTTGCGATTACGTTATACAATTTTTACTGTTAATAAATTAAGATGTTCATAGTCTTAATTTGTAGTTTCTGTGTCTGTTCAGAATTGTTTTTCTACCTAAATTGACACAACCTTTTCTCAACATGTAATGAAACAAACTAATTATGCTGCAGAGACCAATCGTTTAACAGTTTTTTTCTCATCCGTATTGCTTTTTCTCAGCCCCACCCGAAGGCTAAGGCGTGCTATGGACTGCGCTTTGCCCCCTGCTGCAGCCCACCCCAGCATACTACCTTAGTGGGTTCCCCTCATCTTCCTGCGTGTGGTTCCCACCTAGACTCAGTGTACAGAGTCTAGCAAAGATCTGGTACCACCTACAGGTAGATAGTATAGTAGTACACTCTCAGACAAATACTGTATACAGCTGGCTCTTTCTCGCTGTTTTCTCTTTGGTCGTTCATTTTGTAGAGTGTTTAAACATGTCAGAGCCTTGAATTCCTCTCTCTCTTGCCTCTTTTCTGTTAGCCACTCCTGGGTTCTCCACCCAACCCCTCCCCAACTCCCACCCTCTCCCCCTCTCCTAAGAAGATGTCAGTGACTCTGACAACAGACATCCAGCAGGAGGGAGAGAGTGGGCCACACATTGAGCCCTGCAGTCGAGGCAAGACCTCCCCTCAACCACAATGCACCAAGGAAGGGACAGGAGAGGGCCTGGAGTCTGAGGATGGCTCCCCACAGGATGCGCAGGTGGGAGGAAGTGGCAATAAACAGTAAAAGTGCGAGTAGGAACTATTTATTACCATTATTATGTGAATTACAATGACAGATTTGTTTAATAATTTAATCTAAGCAAATTCAAGGCAGAAAATTAGAGTGTGTACATGCTCTGCAATAACCTACGTCTTTCAGAAGCTTTGTTACAAAACCATTTAGGCATGGACGTGGTCAAGAAAGAAAGGTTCTTCCGCAGAAATGTATCTATGTTGCATGATCTGTAAATGCAATACAGAGACTTGACATTTAAAGGTTTATGCATTTCACCCCTATTCAATACACCTGGCCACTCATCTGAGAACATTAGCTGCTTGCATAGCTTTGAAAACTCAAACAGAGTTATTATGAAACTAGAAACGGTGCACTCAGTAGGGTGCATATCTCCTCCATGTGTATGTGTCTGGAACAACCATGGCTGTAATGTGTTTGAATGAATACAACCCACAATTGGATAACAGCCCGTCTAAACCGCAAGTGTGTCAAATGTATTTTTCACTGGCATGTCTCAAACAACAGATAGGCTGTCATTGTAATCTATGCAGATGTCTGCACCGGCTCTGTGCGGGTGTGCAGATAAATGTCTGTACTATTTACTTGTTTAGCTTTCAGTTTATATCATACAAATCATTTTTGTCTTGAACATGAAATGTTCAGTGGTACAACATGAGTGTGGTAATCTTAAATGTAACTACAGTATGTGCTAGTAGCAGTCTCTTTAACCACTATATTGTTTATTTAATGTTATGCATATTATTAAGACTAATCAAATGACATATTTCTCTTGCAGAAACGAGCTCCTAATCACAGCCATGGCAGGAAAAGGGCCAAGGTGAGTAATTTGGTTTTTAGCTATTTCCCCCCCTCCTTATCTTTGACTCCGAAACAGATACTTTCTAAAAGTCACCTAAATAACTTTGTAACCCTTCTTCCTGAAATAACTCCATGCTGAACTTCCATTATTAAAATTAACTAATCCTCTCAACTACAATGGACCACCTTCCTATTCTCGGCTTAAAATCTTAAATCCCATGAGAGGGTTAAAAGTAGGTCTGGTAAAGTGACTTCACCCACTTAACACTGTTGATAAAGTCTATAATATAATTACTATTAGTTACGCTTATTCTCTAAATAAATCTTATCAATTGATTCCCAAATGGGTTGAGTGGTGTGGAGCAGCTGTTGAAAGTCATTCCGTTGGTCTTATCACTCTAGCGCTTACATTTATCAAGCAGCATTCAGATACAGCGTGAAGTTATTGTCACTTAAATTAAGAAACCAATTACTATTGCATTCATAAACTTTAGCTCTCCTGAACTGAACTTTTTAAAATGTTGTTATTTATGCCTGTGTGCATCTTTAAAGGTGCGGAGGCAGTGACGTTCAAGAGAGTTCCTAACATCCCATGCATGCCCTGCACCTAAAAAATGTGTCCTTTAAAAGGGATTAGGCGTCATTGTATGACTTTTTATCTCTCAACAATAACAGTAACAGTAGAACCTCATGCAATATACAGTCAGCTAACATCTGAATAATTTCATTTTGTTAAAAAAAATAATTAAAAAAGATTTAGGCCACCAGAGAAGGCTTAGAAGGCCCTGACGGCCCGCTACTGGTTGATTTCATCATTTGTTATTTATTTCTGCTTCAAGATATGTTGGTGCTTAATCAGCAGTTACCCATTCTTTATTTCATATTACCAGCAGTTTTTGAGCTGTGCTTGTTATTAGAGGACTTTGTTTACTGTAAGCGACAATGATTAATATCATTCTATAGCAGAACACTTTTCTACATATCTGCTACATTTGAAAATCCCCACAAAAAAACATAATTAGCCGTATCTGTAATATATGTGTGATTTTGTTTCAGTCTAATGCCAAACTGAAGCTGGTACGGAGTCTGGCTGTGTGTGAGGAGTCCTCTGGTCCGTTTTCCAATGATGGACCTCCAGAATCGGTACTGTTCCTGTCTCTAACCCCTCCCACTAACCTCTTTCCACACCCTTTGGTCAACCTAGACTGTATGCAAGTACAGTTGGTGTAAGAGTGCTTAATTGACTAAACAAAATTAGAATTAAAAATGTAACCATCTTTGGCATAATGTTTTCCAGGATATCATCCAGCTTCACATCAGCTGTCCATCAGACAAGGAAGAGGAGAAGTCCTCGAAGGACGAGTATGAAAATGAAGAGAAGGAGAAGAAGGACAAGGCTCCCCGAAAGATGCTGTCACGTGGTAAGATGCAACGAGGGGGTTGGATCCATTTTGTAGTCTGTCAAGACGAGATTGAAACCTCTGTCAAATATGTGATGATGAATTGAGCTTTGTTTTATGTCATTCTTTATAATCAAATAAAATGACATGCAAAATAACATTCTTAGTTAAAATGTTCAACAAAAGTCATTTAAAAACGTTTTTCTGAGGCATGTTACACAGTTACTTAGTTACCTAAACTGTCAAGCTAATTTCTCGAGCAGATATTGTGATCCCTCCTTTTTCTAATTACTTCCTCACTCCCTCTCTCTCCAGAGGCCCTTAGGTGCCATTAGATTCTGAGACTGAGATGAAATGGCCAGCCCAACTGTCTGGTGTAGGAGGAATTAGTGGAAATGATTCCCTGAATAATGTGTTTGTTTGTGTGTTTGTGGAATAGAGAGAAAGCGTAATATAATAGTGAGCTGGTGTCTCATACTTTCTGCTTCTTATGTTTATCCTTTTTTAACAAGAGCCATTTTAGGAGGTCTTTACGAAAGTATCACTCACTCTTTCTACTATACGCAACCTATATGGTACCTTCGGTTCTGAATATTTGGAACGGTTTCAATGCTCATCAATAGAAACACCAGTACTAGCTGCACTTTTTCCCTCTCGTGTCTCAACCTTTTCTTTCTCTCGCATGCCTATTTACATTTTCCTTCTCTCTGTTAGACTCCAGTCAGGAATACACCGACTCCACGGGCATCGACGTTCATGAGTTTCTGGTCAACACACTGAAGAACAATCCCAGGTATGACTGAACACGAGACACACCGAAAAACACAAGCTGGGATAGAACTGGGCATTCATATTAACTAATTTGGTCCTTAACATGTTTGTTTATACATGAATGACTAATGAGATGCACTAAAAAGTAAAAATCTAAATCCTTCATTCCCTGCAGCAGTCTGTGGATAAACTGTTGGTATACAATGTCCTATATGTCCCAAAAATGCCAACATGATTTCATCCAGATGTGTAAAAAAGGTCGGGAAAAAAAGATCAGTTTAAAGAAGATCACTGTTGTAATAGAAGTGATACAAGTATTACTTGCCATACATCATACCTTTGATCTTTGCTTGGTATGCTTGCCGCACTCTAGTCACTGACACACTGCCCCTCTGATCTCTCCCTCTCTCTCTCCCCTTTGGCCCAACAGGGATCGAATGATGCTGCTCAAACTAGAACAAGATATCCTGGAGTTCATTAATGACGACAAGTAAGCCACATTCTTCGTAAACACTCTCTTGTATTTAAAATTAGCCCTCCTACAGCCATTCCTTTTTATTTATAGATTGCTGTGGTAATGATATAAATATGGCAAGTTGTAGTTGAGTTTTATTGAGTTACCAGAGTGTTGGGCAAAGGACTCATGTTCCCCTGAAACCGGAATGGTGCTATTTTAGTATTATGTCTGTCTGAAAGCAGTAGATGATCTTGTGCTCAAAAGCCAAATCAATTGTCCCCAATGTGGAATATTGTGCTTGTTCACACTTCAGAATTTTTGAAAGCAATTCTTGTGGGAACCAAGATAACAGAAGGTAGTACAAGAGTTTCACAAATTACACAATTGGATTGGTTATCACGGTTCTTAAGAAATATCTAAAATTCAATCTTGTGTGAAAAAGGAGAATGCAAATCTGATTGTTCATCAAACAAAACGAGAGGTGTTATCTTCATAGGTGTTATCTTGTGAATAGAAATATACCTATGATTATAGACATTACAACATTAAACAAGAACAAAGTGATTTAGTCATTAATTGCATTGCAGTGTTCTAAATAACATGCGCTACTTTTTTTCTTTTGTGTCCGCTGCAGTAACCAGTATAAGAAGTTTCCGCAGATGACGTCTTATCACCGTATGCTGCTGCATCGCGTGGCTGCATACTTTGGCATGGACCACAATGTAGATCAGACAGGCAAGGCTGTCATCATCAACAAGACGGGCAACACACGCATGTGAGTGTTGTTCTTAACTTTGGTCCAGACTTCAGCAGCTGTGGTGTTTTCCATATCTTTATATTGGTATGTGTGGAATGACAGACCAGCAACATGTAAGCAAATGGAAAGTTCGTTCCTGCTGAAAGCGGACGGACACATTATCGTGTGTACTTTAGACTTAGAGTGAAAAGAACTTGTTAATTTAGAAAGCTGTTTAAAGTTTATTTTAATCCACAGCTGTTAAGTAAAATAGGTTAGGTGATACATGTAGCATCAATGGAAATTTAGTTATTCTAAAAAACAAAGACAGGTTTGTTTTCAGTTCTGGCTTAAATGCGTATGTATACAGATATATTGTTCTTTTTACTTGCTCGAAATAAATTACTTGGATATAATCCTTACAAATTGATTGGTTTTAAAGAAATAATCCTAGCTTTTGGGCAAGTCATCATTCTCTCAGCTCTAGTCAGAACCATTGTTTAAATCAGGGAAAGTATGAATAAAATGGTAAAATGAAAATAATTTAACATCGATGATGCATCTAGGGGCTGATGGGAAATTCACCAACATAAATAACAACGGTTTAGATTCAAATTCGTGATTTTAGGTTTCCTAAACTGGATTTGTTGATATACAG